>NC_092237.1:4167373-4307373 GCF_036320965.1 Panulirus ornatus
ATGTACCTCAAACCCTAAATTTCCCAGATCTGAAACACACAATGTTTTAATGAAAATGTGTCAGGAGAAATTAAATATTTCTGAATTGCTAATATAAAATTTACTATTCTAATACCATACCAGTAATTCATTGTCAACCTCCTCCTCTTCACTTTGTTTAAGTTTTCTCCAGTCTTTTGGTTTTCTTCCTCTTCTCTTCTCCTCTAGTGATCCAGTCCTAGCTTCCCATGTGATGTCATCCTTGCCACAAACATTTTCATCATCCTCATCATCAGCATGAAGGATGTCCTCAGGAAACACAACCTGAAAAATCAATCAGCATTACATTTTTTATGTTGAAGGCTCCAGTCATTGACAAAACTCCACATCAGCCTTAATTGAAATACACAAGAGAATTATGAAATGGATAAAGAAAAGACAAGGAAAGTATTTACGAATTTTTGAGAAAGTGAAAAATCTGTCTTTCAAATTGTGCTAGGTCCTAGTTACTGGGAAAGACATGAGAGGGGAGAGAGTTCCAGAGCTTCGACATGTAGGGAAAGAAGCAGGAATAAAAAATGGCCCACCCTTGAGTTGCTGATGGCAAAGTATTGCATAGTCTAGCACCTGCTATCAAGAGCAAAAACCATAGTAATACCTATAGAAGAGGGAAAGTGAATCAACATTGCATCATTGGGCAAAAGGGTCAAGTTTGGAAGTTAGCCTGGGACAGTTTATAAGGCAGATTGCTTTTGACTCAATTCTGTCAAGTAAGGATGCAGAGCTAGAATTTATACTGAAACCATTCTGTCTCATCCCCCTGCTGCATCTGTGTATGCAGTCTTTGGGGATGAGGGGACCTGGGATGTGTCAATTGTTGTTTGCTGATGATACAGCACTGGTGGCTGATTTCAAGTGAGAAACTGCAGAAGTTGGTGCCTGAGTTTGGAAAAGTTTGTGAAATGACAAAGTTGAAAGTAAATATGAATAAGATAAAGATTATTAGGTTCAGCAGGGTTTAAAGACAAGTTAGTTTGAATGGAGAAAAACAGGCGGAAGTAAAGAGTTTTAGATATCTGGGGGTGGACTTGGCAGCGAATGGAATCATGAAAGCGGAAGTGAGTCACAGGGTAGGGAAGGGGGTGAAGGTTCTGGGGTGATGAAGAACGTGTGGAAGGAGAGAACATTATCTAGGAGAATGAAAATGAGTATGTTTGAAGGAACAGTAGTTCTAACAATACTATATGCTTATGAAGCATGAGCTGTAGATAGGGCTGTGTGGAGGAGGTTGGATGTGTTGTAAATGAAATGTTGAGGACAATATCTGGTGGGAGGTGGTTTCATTGAGTAAGAAACGTAAGGGTAAGAGAGATGTGTGGTAATTAAAAGAGTGCGGTTGGACATATGGAACAAATGAGTGAAGAACGGTTGACAAAGAGGATATATATGTCTGAGGTGGAAGGAAAAAGAAGCAAAAGACCAAACTGTTGGTGGAAGGATGGAGTGAAAAATATTTTGAGCGATCAGGGCCTAGACATGCAGAAGAGTGAAAGATATGCACAGAACACAGCAATTTGGAACAATGTGGTATTTTGAGGTCAAAGTGATGTCAATGGACTAAACCAGGGCATGTGGAACACATAAGGTAAACCATGGAAAGGTCTGTAGGGCCTGGAAGTGAACAGGGAGCTCTGGTTTTGATGCATTACACATGACACCTAGAGATTTGAGTGTGAAGGGATGTGACCTTTTTTGTCTTTTTCCTGGTGCTACCTCACTGAGGCAGGGGTGGTAATGCCATTTCCTGTGGGGCAGCGTGGCGCAAGGAATGAAAGAAGGCAAGCAAGAATGAATATGTACATGTCTGTGTATGTATATGTGTATATGTATGTATATGTACATGTATATATGTGTATGTATGTAGTATATGAGTGGACGGATCTTTCTTCATCTGTTTCCTAGCGCTACCTCAGCGATGCGGAAAATGGTGATCAAGTATGATAATAATAAAAAAATACACATACATATTTTTTCATACATATTCGCCATTTCCCGTGTTAGCAAGGTAGCGTCAAGAACAATGGTCTGAGCCGTATAAGGAAAATCCTCACTAGGACCCCTTCTCTGTTCCTTCTTTTAGTAAAGTAAAAATCAGAGGGGAGGATTTCCAGCTCTCTCCTCCCAACCCTTTTAGTCGCCTTCTACAACACACAGGGAATATGTAGGAATACTGACTATTTTCTGAACATTCATATGGACTAAGAGGGATTATATTACAGGCACAAGACCGTCAGTTTGTAATAATAAAATTCAATATGTACAATACCTTATAGACAATTTTCATGTTAGTTTTTGGGTCATATATCTCATCATGATGAGTTGTGGGTGGAGCAGTGATGCGGCGCTGCTGCAACAAGGCTGTGATCTGTTCAAGTTGTCTCTCTTGAACTGGCTGCAGAGCCTGAAAAGTGTTGCCCTGTAAAATAATAGTAAAGAATATTGATTCTGAGGCCTGAGCTAACCACTTCAGATCCTAGGTAGCATAAAAGGATCCAACTGCTGCAAAGTACCAATAACTGTAACACCTATCAAAGGAGCACCTTAATAAAATGGTATTATCAAGATAAAAGAGTGGCAAGATAATGAGTATTTTCATGAATCACAGAGAGCTACTGATGGAAATGTTTTATGTTCACATAAGAAGCAAAACTGATTACTTCTGCACTGCAAGGTTAAAAGGCAAACACAAGAAAATAATAGATAATGCAAAAACTTCACAAGCAAAAGTGACAGCCTGGAGCACATTAATAATTATCATGAGAGGTTGCGAGTGCTTGAATTTTCCAGCCTTTATTATAAAGAAAAAGGGAAAGACACCTGAGTGGCAACAAACGCAAGTCATTAAAACAAAGTGTTTGAGCATCTAAGTAAGTTGGAGAGATTATATAAAACAATAAAAGGAGAAAAAGAAACTTACATGAGCAACTACAGGAACATTGAAAAAAGAAAGCTAGGTATATGGTTGAGATAAATATCTGATGAAACTCCAACTGACAACCATACATGAGGTGTGGTTGCAAAGAGTACTTGTACACAGTAATCAAAAAATCAAGACATGCAGTGAGAGCCATATGCAAGCCCTGCCATTTTGGCAAAATCCTATTGTGGGTACTCACAGGTAGATCAGTATATCCTCAACTCCAATCCAACTTACATAAAGTGGATCAAGTGCATACAGCTTCTATGTCCATACATAAATATCCAAAACCCATATCCAGTGTGCTAAAGTGATACAGGGACTTACATGCTGAGCGAGACTAAAGTTTTATGTCAGATACATCTCTACTGCCAAACACAAAATAAAATTAAAGTAATTCCTCTATTAACCTCATCTGAAATATTATTTTGCCATTATACCAGAATCAATTGGACACACTCATCAGAAAGTTTTAACACTCAAGAAAAATAACATATATACAAAAAGAGTTGATACTGGAGTTTACTTATCATGGAGACTCTATTAACATGGTCACCCCTTTGAGGGAGTTCTAATTGGAACTGGCATCAGAGACATAGACAGATATATAGAACAATAAAGCCTTCACTATGTATTTCACATGATCGCATGATGTTGAACCTGGCTGGTACTTTGGGTTTATTACACTGACCACTGTCCCTTGGAGCTTTTCAACAATAGAACTTTCAGTATCATTCAACTTCAAATATAAGCATCTCTCATCAACAAATAATAACTATGAGTTTTCCCAAACGACCTGCACTATGTGTCCTCATTATTCTTGAAGTATGTGACAGCCAGTGTACTGATGAAAGCAAATCAGGTAGCTATCTGGATCAGTGTGTATGATATCACACACAAAGGATTATAGAACCTCCTGGTGCAGGCACCCACAGTAGTTGTATGGTGAAACTAGTTTTGCTTATAGCCATGAACAACAAAAAATCTCCATACATAATGTATCAATGAACAAAGTTCTGATGGCATTATCATTGTCAGAGTCAAACTGATTCATCATTACTTATCCACTGCGAGATCAGCAATATCACATGAAATTGTGAGAAGGCACTGTTGTATACACTCAAGGAAAGCACTAAAACCTGATCAAATATGGCCATTATCTTGGGAGGAATGAAAATGAGGGTGTGAAAATTTGGCCTAGCAGCTAGCCCTACACACCCCTTGTCCACTTAACACTCTCCCTCAGCAACAGAGAGCATAGTATACTAAATTTTGGAGTGTTTCCTTTATGAAAGTATAATACTGTACAGACATACTCTGTGTTCATTTTCAAATGTGGGCATGAACTAGAGAAACTAATGCTATTTAAGGGTTAAAACTAAATTATTTGAACCAATAATTCAATTAAATGTTACTCTTACTCCCATCACATTATACCATATATAATGGTCATAAGCATTTTAATCAGGACAGAAACAGATCAAGGCAGATTTAAAGTGTCTCAAATCATGAATGCTTGTATACCGTTGTTCTGGAATCCACCGTTGGGTTTGTAATGCTTCCCATGAAAATTACCACCAATGCAGCAAGACAAGACAGAATGAATAGAAAAGACTGTTGCAGGTGGAAAACTCAAGGTCACAAAAGTAAAGGTTTAAGAATTACAAAACTGGTGTTTAGATTTTACAGTCTTCATGAAAGATTTAGAGTTCTTAAAATAGCAAACCCTCAAGTGGTCAGATGTAAAGGGCATGTAAATGTGGTGGAATCATGATATCTCAAGGGTTGAGACTATTCCGAGACATCTATTGACTTAGTAAACAGACACTAAAGAAAAAGAGCAATCTAAGGAGGGGAGCTATTCAAAAGGAGACCTAACATGGCTCAAGGGCTTTAATTCAAAACTTCCAGAGAATGGAGAGATCAGTTCAGGACTAATCAAGATCTTTTTATTCTATTTTTTTTTTCAAACTATTTGCCATTTCCCGCGTTAGCGAGGTAGCATTAAGAACAGAGGACTGGGCCTTCAGGGGAATATCCTCACCTAGCCCCCTTCTCTGTTCCTTCTTTTGGAAAATTAAAAAAAAAAAAAACGAGAGGGGAGGATTTCCAGCCCCCCGCTCCCTCCCCTTTTAGTCGCCTTCTACGACACGCTGGGAATACGTGGGAAGTATTCTTTCTCCCCTATCCCCAGGGATACAGTATCTAAATCTTCACCATTCAGACTGAGACAGTATTTAAGTTACTGCCTTTAGTATTCTTTGTCCAGGTCCAGCAATCTCAGCATATTTGAAGGATGTTCATTTCCAAGTCCCTATTCATCAGGATCCTGTGATCTCACTGCCTTCTAAATCAAAAAGTCTTCCTTTAGTTCTTTTCCTTATCACTCAATTGGAAGAATTATGGTACAACTTAAAATATACTAATTCCGGATCGGATCACATCCTAACCCTTCTTGTTAATAATCCAATCTACAAGAAACAAAATATAGTTTAATACAATCTCTTTATATAAAAATAAAATTCAATACACTCATACAGCAGAGTAATAAAATAATAAAAGAAATGAATATGCTGGTATAGTAGCAATGGAATTTGCCAGCACTGTAATTTACCTGTTGAACTAGTTGTATAGGGTTCTCACTTGAGCCAAGAGGTTTCGTGTTATCCCCCCCAGGAAGGTGTACAGTGAAAGGGGTCTCGTCTCCTCCTGATGAACAATACACAATAGAAGTCAGGCTCTGAGAATCAGAGGTGGACTGGCTACACCCAGGTACAACCTCAGTAGATTCTGTACAGAAATGAAACAGACATAAAAAGTTAACCTAGCATTTTAGCATAAATAGATGTTGTTTTCATACGCAAGGAAAGAGAGCAGAATGGGATGATGAAGAGGATGAGATGATAGCATAGAGCGGAGACACCACTATGAGGGTTGTCTTATCAGAGGACAGACTGTCTTTCAAACAAGCAGTATTCAGTAAGTACATTACTGCATATCCAGATCACTATAATCTATGAGACAATCAATGTATTTCCTTCATCTGTGACTTCTACAGAGAATTTTCTGAACAATTCATCTCTACCATACTGATCCTGATATCTTACCTACACACTTAATGGAGGGAGCTGGTATTGTGGATGAAGCTGTGGTAGATATTGTTGAACCAGTCACATAGATGGGCCCTGTGCTTACTTTAATGGTGAGGGCTCGGTCACCACATGTTACTGGTTCCTGATGTAAACCAGCAATGTTCTCATTACAAAGTACTGAAGCATCTGATGAGGGATGGTGTGACAAATGCAATGACACATCATCAACCTTAACTGGAGTTGTTGCTCTTCTCTCAGAAGTGAGTTGTGACTGACTCTGTAATAGTCCACTACTGGATCCCAAAGTAAACCCAGTGGCAGATGACATTACTAAGCTTTGGGGTGATATATTTACGGCCCTTGATAAGCCTGCTACTGAACCACTAAAGCTACTGGAAGGTGTCACAGATTCTATTACATGATTTTTTGATGTTACCTCACAATCCTGTTGGGTCTGCTTGACACCCAGGAAAGAAGTCAAATCCCTAAACTTTGTCCTCTTTGCTATATCACGCAGGTACATGCTTCCAGAGACTTTTGGCACTGATTTTGGAGCAAGAGTCTTCCAATCAATGTATTTTGGTTTAATATTACTGGGATTTTTCATCTGCTGATTAGAATTCATGGGCAAATTTATCTTCGGTATATTTTGAATTGGACGTGGGAAAGAGAGTGACATTTCATTTGTTTCTCTTGCTTGACAAAGATGTGAATTATTTACTGAAACAGAGTTGGGGTTAAGGTTTTCAGCAGTCTGAACTTCAGTTGTGGATACAGAGTCTGAGCTTCTTATCTGAAGCATGGAGATACTGCCATCAGCATTATACTCTGGAATCAAGAGGAAAGGTCCTAAATTAACATCATTATCACCAGCATCATTTGCTGAAATGCCACAAGAACCATTTCCATGGACCTCATCAGATCTGTCTTCCCTTGGAAATACTGAGGAAGTACCTCCTTCTAAACCTTCACTGTTGCTGTCTACTTCAGTTATTTGGCTTTTCTGGTCATCTGGTAAGCTTGAGTGAGCTGTGGAGAGTTCCTCAATTTTCACTGGTGGATGATGAATAAGTTGTTGCTGAGTTGTGACACTTCCACCAAGAAACTGTGGAAGGTTTAATTTACAAGCCTCTTCTGGTGACAGTTCAATGGTTTGGGAACTTCCATCTTCTCCTTGGATGATGGCAACTATTGCAGAGAGGTTCCTTGGCTGAACTTGATTCTCTTCTGTACCTACCTGTATAACTTGGCTTTGATCTGCTGCTACATTCACACTATGCCCCTCAACTTGCATTTGGTTAGAAACAATAGGAAGGTTCACAATATTCTGAACATTTTCTACAGAACCCTCCTCTTGACTGCCAACTCCAGTCCTGCCCTCTATGTGTGAGTGTACAATTTCAGCATTGGCTGCCAGTGCAAACATGTCACTCCCACAGCTCTCCTCACACGCATCGGTAAAATTAGAATCTTTTGAAATAACTCTCTGCACTGGGGCACTGTGAAGTTGAAAGAATCCTCCTGACTCAGCTCCATTAAGTTTTTCAGGTCCATCAACATTATCATTTTTTTCTGAAGAAACAAGTCCATACTCAATCTTCTGCTGATTCACAGAATGTCCTACAATTTTCTGCACACTTCCAGCTTTATCTTCTGAAAGCATAAATCCGGGCACTTCTCTGCCATTCACTCTAACCTGCACCAAGTTTGATCTTATACTGTCTGTAAGATTCTCAGACTCGCTAAGCATTGATCCTGAGGCTTGGGAATGCTTGCCTGCTGTTCCAGCATGAAAGAGACTTTTTGGATCATCCTGTGACACTGCACCTCCATGTCCTTCAGCTCCTGTGGCAAGGGCTGCATTATCATGGACAAGTGAATCTGTTCCATTGCTCGTCAAGATCACCGGCTGTCCATTGAGAAACAGTAGTGTTTTTGTCATCTTAATGATCGACTAAAACACAATCATCGTTTTCCTGTAAAGAAAAGAAAGACATGAGGTAAAACAGCCAAGAATAAATCATCTATTCAAAACATGGCAACATGGGTCCAGACCATCTTACCTTAAATCCTGCATAGGTTGGAGATTTAAAGTAATTACACAAAAGCTTCGTTATACCGTAATTATTTATGTAATAGCCACCATGTTGCAAGTAGCACAACTCACATTTGTTCCATTCTACTCAGGCTTTTAAATACATGTACAGCACAGGTAAGAAATATACTAATGTTACTCATATTCCACCTTGTCTCTCCCAGTCATGTTTTCTCTTTAACTTCTCTCCCCATCCTTAGACTCCTGTTTTCTGCTACACCACATACTAAGAAATCTTAGGACACTCCACTCCCTCTCTTTTTAGGCCTATGAAAGCAGTCGTGTGTCAGACTCATGCAAGAAATAAAACGTGTGGATGTACAAATCATGCAACGTCAAAAGGCAGATATACAGATTTATAGCTAAAGTTATAGGCAATAGCCATCCTGGCATCTGATCATTAAATGAGAAGAAAGTTGGATCCTGAGAATCCATATCAAAGTTTTATATATGTATAATAATGACCCTACAGCACATTTATAGTACCCTCAAATCAAAACACCATATTCAGAAGCTCACAGCAATACTGTCTGTACAAATGGACCATGAGAATATGAGGATTGTAATTTAAGGGTGGTAACTCAATGCTGAGGTGGCAACTATGTCATGTATCTAGCAACCCAAACCACCTCCCATGTACCAGAGTGTCATGGTACATGAAATAAATATTATGCCTTATGAAATAAATATATCTACTGGCTGGAAATTTTTGCATTACATCTAATATTAATTAATTATTTTGTATGCTTTACATGCTCTTTTCCTCCCATGAGTCATCTTTTTCTTTGTTTTCCCATGTCATATATACTGTAGTACTGTTTCTAGTAAAACATGCATGGAAAGAGCCAATAAAGATAATGTCAAATGTATGATCTTCTTGAGATAAATGGGAATGTGCCTGAGATGTTCACAAAATTGCGTTCCACTATCACCCGATTAATGATGAGGTTACGTTCCAAAAAACCCTGTTGCAATTCAAGGCATTGTAAATCAGGCAACTGAAACACATTAAATAAAAAGCTTGTGTTCCTGAAAAAAAAATGTCCATGTCCAACTCTTCAATATGGAATAAACATTAGACAACTTCATATCTATACCACAATTTCTTATCTATCTTAGTATTAAACACTTTCTTGTAATATGCATGCGTCAAGTCAAATCATATTATGAACATTCAGTAGTATTGCATGGTCATACATGTTACATAAAATAGAAAAAAAATGCCAAAAACTGGAAATTACTATTGCAAGATTCAGTTAAGGAAAACATGGGATTCAGGGGAAAATTAGGTGGTTTTCATACATTCTGCCTATTTCTAAGAGTGTTTTACATAATTCCACATAAATACACAACTTTCCTGATCTTAGAGCCCTGTTTATTACTGTGAAAAATAATTGTAAACACACTGTCAGTACAGATACCTGACTGTGTTCACACATCTAAGAGTCATATTTGTAAATACAAACAACACTAAAAATTAAGTTACATTTTGGCTGCAAGGGCAAGTCAGCAAAAAAGGCTTTTGCAGGTTTTGTTTTAGTTATTAATGTTTTACCTACTTCTGTTATATTTAGCCACACATTTCCCTTGGTGTTCACAGCTCTCCCCATTATCAACCTGTCTAATATCACAAAAACTGAACTTAATGAAAACTATCATCATTAACGTGCTCTCCTGACACCTTGAGTTTACCAAGGAAGTCTTCCATCCTCATATATAATAAACTTACCATTCCCAAAGATAAAAAGTGCAATACTGAAGATATCTTATTGTGCTCCTCAGGTAAGACATAAACAGCATTTCTTAAGTTCCTATAATCTGGTTCCTACATCAATTAAATATAACCACATCAATATGCATTCATAAATATCTTATCAAAATTATATTTCATAAAAGTTTCTCACTTATTGACAAAAATCATATCAAACTATATGTTTCCATGCAATGCTCCTTAAAACTTCTAGTTTAAGGAAGACTCATTTAATACTTTAACAATACCAAACCTGAACAAATCTACGCTAGGTATTATAGTTGTACGCGTTACGTGTGAGTGTACGTTACGTGAAACAAATCGTCCGATATGGTTTTCGTCTATGTATGTCAATCAATAAAGGTGCGACCCTCAGTAAGTTTTGCCATATTTTCGAGATAAAATATTTTTTCAACAATGTAATCATACTCGAATAAGGATACAATGACAAATAATGTCCTCATTGATTAAAACCTAAACTTCCTCGTATGACCACAACAGAAATGGTCCACGTACTCAACAGCTGATTTTACGCGAAGTATTGTCGTGTTTTAAGAAATCTAATCTCCACAACTAGAAGCTGAGTATAAAGGGGTTATTGTAACAAATAAAGATCACTTACATTATGGATTACGGTAAAAACAGATCTCGGAAATTGTCGGGGTGACCAACCCAGCTTATCGCCTGCTCGATTGTTTTCATTTGTAAAGCTCATGGTCGCTGGGTCAAATATATTCTTTACAAATTTCATCAAATCTTTAACATTCTGCATCAAAGTTAGTATACTCGTTATCAATTGACTGATACGCCTCAGAGTTTATTCTTTTGAAGAATTATATTTGTATGCGACGAGTATTCAGTTACGAAATTTAGTCTAAATGAAACAATATTTGGCCCCTCTCACCTCATGGTCACGTGCTACCATCTATTGGTCGAGTATTAAAGTGTTAATAGTACCTTTAACGATTATTAGCTACAAATACTCACATTATACAGAGACCATACAAAGATATTGAGCAATAACCAGGCTTACAATAACTGTTAACGATACCTCACTAATAACAGTTATTATACACCCAAAAATGTCTACACGGTTTTCCCTGACATACACATTCTTATCAGAAAATGACGTCTAAGATAATCTTGTGTAGATATTTTCTTATATTAAACTTATTCTTTGGCTACTTAGTTATATCTAACACGGAAGCGGATCTTACAAGGGTACACGACATCAAAAACTACAAAGGATTTGCATCTGATCATCCCCGGATTAATTTGATTAAGAATAACTACCTAAAGCTCTTGATTTATTACTAGAAGATTGTATTCGATATTCTTTGTTCGATTCATAATCCAATTCATTACATATCAACCTTGTAATAAAGTATTGAATCCAACTACTTCATTACAGTATGATAAAAAAAAATTATGTACTTGCGATGCCTATCTTCCACAACGCAGTAGAGGAAAACAGAATAGACTCGGATACTTTGTGTGAATAATCAACTTGAATACTTCAAGTGGCAACATGTGAAACAATGTACTATCACGTCGATTATCTTGACATGGTTAAGTTCTCTAGCATTAATGGTGTCAATGTCTATCAAAATATGGACGCAGTCAAAGCATTCAGAACTAGCATTTGGCATGACGTTCACTTTGAAGAAATAATACGTATATATATATATATATATATATATATATATATATATATATATATATATATATATATATTATATTTTTTTTATTATACTTTGTCGCTGTCTCCCGCGTTTGCGAGGTAGCGCAAGGAAACAGACGAAAGAAATGGCCCAACCCCCCCCCCCCATACACATGTATATACATACGTCCACACACGCAAATATACATACCTACACAGCTTTCCATGGTTTACCCCAGACGCTTCACATGCCTTGATTCAATCCACTGACAGCACGTCAACCCCGGTATACCACATCGCTCCAATTCACTCTATTCCTTGCCCTCCTTTCACCCTCCTGCATGTTCAGGCCCCGATCACACAAAATCTTTTTCACTCCATCTTTCCACCTCCAATTTAGTCTCCCACTTCTCCTCGTTCCCTCCACCTCCGACACATATATCCTCTTGGTCAATCTTTCCTCACTCATTCTCTCCATGTGCCCAAACCATTTCAAAACACCCTCTTCTGCTCTCTCAACCACGCTCTTTTTATTTCCACACATCTCTCTTACCCTTACGTTACTTACTCGATCAAACCACCTCACACCACACATTGTCCTCAAACATCTCATTTCCAGCACATCCATCCTCCTGCGCACAACTCTATCCATAGCCCACGCCTCGCAACCATACAACATTGTTGGAACCACTATTCCTTCAAACATACCCATTTTTGCTTTCCGAGATAATGTTCTCGACTTCCACACATTCTTCAAGGCTCCCAGAATTTTCGCCCCCTCCCCCACCCTATGATCCACTTCCGCTTCCATGGTTCCATCCGCTGCCAGATCCACTCCCAGATATCTAAAACACTTTACTTCCTCCAGTTTTTCTCCATTCAAACTTACCTCCCAATTGACTTGACTCTCAACCCTACTGTACCTAATAACCTTGCTCTTATTCAACTTTACTCTTAACTTTCTTCTTTCACACACTTTACCAAACTCAGTCACCAGCTTCTGCAGTTTCTCACATGAATCAGCCACCAGCTCTGTATCATCAGCGAACAACAACTGACTCACTTCCCAAGCTCTCTCATCCACAACAGACTTCATACTTGCCCCTCTTTCCAAAACTCTTGCATTCACCTCCCTAACAACCCCATCCATAAACAAATTAAACAACCATGGAGACATCACACACCCCTGCCGCAAACCTACATTCACTGAGAACCAATCACTTTCCTCTCTTCCTACACGTACACATGCCTTACATCCTCGATAAAAACTTTTCACTGCTTCTAACAACTTTCCTCCCACACCATATATTCTTAATACCTTCCACAGAGCATCTCTATCAACTCTATCATATGCCTTCTCCAGATCCATAAATGCTACATACAAATCCATTTGCTTTTCTAAGTATTTCTCACATACATTCTTCAAAGCAAACACCTGATCCACACATCCTCTACCACTTCTGAAACCACACACACACACACACACACACATATATATATATATATATATATATATATATATATATATATATATATATATATATATATATACACGCAAAATATATATATATATATATATATATATATATATATATATATTTTTTGCTTTGTCGCTGTCTCCCGCGTTTGCGAGGTAGCGCAAGGAAACAGACGAAAGAAATGGCCCAACCCACCCCCATACACATGTATATACATACGTCCACACACGCAAATATACATACCTACACAGCTTTCCATGGTTTACCCCAGACGCTTCACATGCCCTGTGAGAACAATGGAAGTGAGGGGAGTGGGGGAGGAATGGGATGTATTTAGGGAATCAGTGATGGATTGCGCAAAAGATGCTTGTGGCATGAGAAGAGTGGGAGATGGGTTGATTAGAAAGGGTAGTGAGTGGTGGGATGAAGAAGTAAGAGTATTAGTGAAAGAGAAGAGAGAGGCATTTGGACGATTTTTGCAGGGAAAAAATGCAATTGAGTGGGAGATGTATAAAAGAAAGAGACAGGAGGTCAAGAGAAGGGTGCAAGAGGTGAAAAAAAGGGCAAATGAGAGTTGGGGTGAGAGAGTATCATTAAATTTTAGGGAGAATAAAAAGATGTTCTGGAAGGAGGTAAATAAAGTGCGTAAGACACGGGAGCAAATGGGAACTTCAGTGAAGGGCGCAAATAGGGAGGTGATAACAAGTAGTGGTGATGTGAGAAGGAGATGGAGTGAGTATTTTGAAGGTTTGTTGATGTGTTTGATGATAGAGTGGCAGATATAGGGTGTTTTGGTAGAGGTGGTGTGCAAAGTGAGAGGGTTAGGGAAAATGATTTGGTAAACAGAGAAGAGGTAGTAAAAGCTTTGCGGAAGATGAAAGCCGGCAAGGCAGCAGGTTTGGATGGTATTGCAGTGGAATTTATTAAAAAAGGGGGTGACTGTATTGTTGACTGGTTGGTAAGGTTATTTAATGTACGTATGACTCATGGTGAGGTGCCTGAGGATTGGCGGAATGCGTGCATAGTGCCATTGTACAAAGGCAAAGGGGATAAGAGTGAGTGCTCAAATTACAGAGGTATAAGTTTGTTGAGTAATTCCTGGTAAATTATATGGGAGGGTATTGATTGAGAGGGTGAAGGCATGTACAGAGCATCAGATTGGGGAAGAGCAGTGTGGTTTCAGAAGTGGTAGAGGATGTGTCGATCAGGTGTTTGCTTTGAAGAATGTATGTGAGAAATATATATATTCTTTCTTTCTTTCATACTATTCGCCATTTCCCGCATTAGCGAGGTAGCGTTGAGAACAGAGGACTGGGCCCTTGAGGGAATATCCTCACCTGGGCCCCTTCTCTGTTCCCTCTTTTGGATAATTAAAAATAAAAGTGAGAGGGGAGGATTTCCAGCCCCCCGCTCCCTCCCCTTTTAGTCGCCTTCTACGACACGCAGGGAATACGTGGGAAGTATTCTTTCTCCCCTATATAGTTCACTAAAAAATAATCTTTAACTTATATTTGGAGGTAAAAGGTATGGAATACTGCGAGTGGTAAAAAAATTCTATCTGCTAATTGGAGTTTTCTGATTATTTTGATTTAATTTCCGAGACGAATGGTCGAGAGACGTGAAAGCAGTACATCCGTGCTTCTACTCAGAACACGTGGTCGTACTTTGTTTTTTTTTTTGATAAACCTGGCCCTTCCCTACTCCCTATTCCTTGATATCTGTTTCCTGAAAATCAGACCGAGACAAACGCTTATAAGATATAACAATGTATTCTTTGCATCTATTTAAGAAACATTTCACAGGACAGTGTGGAAAGTTGTCTGAAGGACCACTTCAACTGGGCTTCCATAGCTTAATGGCTGTCTCCCAATGACAAAGAGGTGTAACCAATTGCAAGCGGAGGCCAGCATATTTGTGTATGCGAGTGAATGGACCTTTCTTCGTCTGTTTCCTGGTGCTACCTCGCTGACGTGGGAAACAGCGATCACTTGTAATAAACAGAATGAAATAAATAAGGAATACGAAAACGTGCAGGTATTTTCAGAAAAAACTTTTTTGTTTTGAAACTAGAGCATAATTCAAAGAAATATTTACTTCAAACCATAATCTAATTATTCTGCAATGCCAGGTAAAGGCGACAAGAAGCGAAAAATATAAAGCATATCATTAAGAGATATGCTAATCATGTAAATACTGTAAATCATAATTTCAGAACTCAATGATCCCAAAACATTTCGACCCCAAATGTTATTCGCCAAGAAGAATATGACACTGAGATTCTGAAGCAAATGTGAAGAAAAATGATTTTTAGGGATAGTCATGTGTCTCTCTCGGGTAAACATTAAAGGACAACGAAGTCAGAATATTGATGCCAATTCATTATATTACTTATTCAAAGTCAAATAAAACTATATTAGTGTTTAAACTCTCAATAAGTTCATGTGGTGTGCCTCTGAGGTGACGTAATGCGTCATCAAATCCTGTAATGGAGTTTCCCAGGATGTATGCTGTTGCGCAGCCTAGCCGAATGACTGACTTGACTGACTGTTCTTCAGGGCGGTGAACGACTTGTTACGAGGCCTGCACGTGGGCAACTTTCCGCCAAGGTGTGGATTATGACTGACGTACAAGAAAGGATAGAGGTGATGTGTCGTTCACGACGTCTTTGGTGTGAATAGCGGGGTTTTCAGCTGGTAAGGCTTTGTAGCGATCCTAAGTGTTGCGCAAGGCATCGAGTACGTTCACGCCATCTGGAGTGTGGCTTAAAACCAGAGAGCAGATGGGCTCTGTATGCAGAGCCTGGTGGTGTGATTTCGCAAGACATCCAGGTCAAAGTTGCTGTCATAGCGAGAGTCCCACGGGCTGTATAGCTGAGACAAGAAGGATTTTGTGGCGACCTTCGAACTTATGTTTCCATATATTTCTTAATTCTTCGCTACCTGCTCTCTCTAGAGATCATTTCTTAAATTTAGGTGTATGATTACTTATCATTTTCGAACATAATGTTTTCGAGCGTGATGAGGTGTTTAGCAATAGTTTATTGTGCACGGAAGCACACACTCAACGAGTGATATAATTTTGCTCATCAGGGATGGACTTAGTTGCATACTTGATACTCATCAGGGGTAGTCTAAATAAGGGATAAATTGGACCCATCCCAAGTAGTTTTTGTGATTTGTTTGACTCGGTGATGTGAGTGGCGCATTAAAAGCACTAGTAAAAAATCGTCTTGGTAATACATTCAACATTCAAATGGTGACGTGTGACGTAATTGACACAATCGCCCTTGGCAGACTCAAGATTATTAAAACTGATGGTCTGTTCTTAATTTTGCAAACATGAAAAATATGGTTACTTGAATCTTTTGCCGTAGTTCTGATTAGCTATCATGTAATACACCCGTCCTGATGATTGACTGGTTGTTTAGGATTAAGGCCTATTAAATGTCAGGGTCATAAAAGCCGTTTACGTCAAGCTACAACCAACTGGATTTTTTTTTTTTTTTTTTTTAGCGCTTTCTGGTGTTCCGGATAATTCTAAGACCACATATACCCTAACAATGATGAAATATTATTCAGAAGTTCAAAAGAGCATAAAATGAGCAAGTCTTGAGAAAATTGTACCGTAGAATGAAAAATTGTCTTGAATGTATGTTGTATGTTATCAAGTCTCTTATGGCAAGCTTACTTCTGGCAAGTAGACATACGTAACACTGGACACATCAAACTACCATATGTGGCTATTACCTTTGAACATGTGTGCAGTGATGTGTCATATTAACTCATATGCATGGACATCTTCCAGTCTGTTAAGCTTAAGACGATATGCATTTTGAGACAACCGATATCAATAGTAAATTCAAGAAGCACATGGGGTAATCATAGTGGTTAAAAACTCGATGCAAATACTTGGGTAATGGCTGCACGACAGGCAGTTTGTTGTGGCAGAGGTTCACGTACCTGCCACCAGAGGTCATATATCAACTGTTATAGGACAACAACAATAAAAATGTCCAGCACAATTTTATTGGCAAGCAAAACATTTTCCATAAAAACTGGCAAAGCTAATACTGATGAATACAAGAATTCTAATGGCCAGCTATATAAAGTAACAAGAGGAAAGTACTTGAATACATGACTGGCATTATACAGCACCTGCATAATTACATGATTTAAAACACTGCAGTTACCACTCAGCCAAGCTATGAATACTGTATATATATATATATATATATATATATATATATATATATATATATATATATATATATATATATATATGCAAACGCACTGACTTTTTGATACACAAACACCTATATATAAAATTCTAGATTTAAACAGCATGCAAAAAGGCAAGAAATGCAGCATGTATAATTATAGAAAATACAGTAACACGTTCTGCATAGTTCTAAGGCATTTTGTTCAAGGCAGTGATATGGGGCGACAGCTAGGGGTGGGGCGTGCCATCCCCGCTCTCCACCCCCAAGAGGACCCCACCACTCCCTCACCCTGGGGCCACCTTAACCCCCGCTATATATCACGTGACCTCTCCAAACCTGTTATATCCACCCTCATAGGAACACCTGACTCAAGCATCTGTCGGTCTTGACCCCATCACAAGTTTTATAGTGAATGAGGCCAACTGGCTGAACAGCACTTGTCACACCCTTCCCTGTAAGGTCTCCTCATCTCCACCACCCGTAATAGCCTTCTCTGAAGCCATCTGACCTCCAGCACCCGTCACACTTTTCCTGAGGGCACCTAGCCTGGAGCTGTCACACTCTTTAGTGTGAGGCCACCTGACCTGCGCCTGTCATACTCCACTGTGAAGCCGCTTGACCTACGCCTGTCATACTCCAGTGTGAGGCCGCTTGACTTGCAGCGGTCACGCCATTCCCTGTGAGACCCCCCAGCCGTCACACCCTTCCTGTGAGGATACCTGACCTGCAGCTGCCGTACCCTTCCCTATACCCTAGGGGCCGGCCACCTGACCTGCAGTGGTCATGCTCTTCCGTGTGAGGTCATACGACCCCTGATAACCATCATACCTACATGTCATACCCTTTTCTATTTCACAGTACTTTCTCATGAAACTCTGTTAGTGTGCTGGATTACATTTATTCATAAAGAATAAAGTGCTTCATTTGCAAGAAAAATAGCCTCGTTTTAATGTGAATATCGCTATGATGTTTACATTAATCGAAACACACTAACATCGACTGGTGTATGGTCACCAATCTCACTAATACGGCATCTAATTCCCTTTATATGTCTAACAGACAGTGACTCTTAGAGTACATTATGGATGTCAAGACTTGCCAGTCAGGAACGGTTCCAGGGTCCGGCACAGGAAGAAAGACCAGGCTCCCTGCCATATCCTCAAAGGCGTCGTCCCAAGCATTATTTATGCATCGCCGTCAACTGCTGCTGTCCGTTATTTGGCGCGCGGCTTTAACTTTATCCTTTAATCAACTTTCGTTACATAAATTGACACCTTACGTATCCTTCTTGTGACTCTAACATTCTGAGGTGTTTTAATCCACTACTTGACCCTACATACAAATAAAAACTAACATGATATGATCTTGTTGACGTTCAAGAATATTGTTTAAATATAATCGGTTGACTATAGGGTATGGTGCACATACCAGACTTTCGGATGCTGTTACGATCACAAGGCAGCCATGAATTAATTCTGAAGTCACTTCTAGGCTCAAGAATATATCAATCTTGCCAGCTCTGAAAGTCGCTGTCTCCACAGTCATCATGATGTGATAACCCGAGCGTTTGAGATAACTAGAGGTCTTATCACGGAGTATCGAAGGTTCAGTGGTGAGTAGCGTGGCTTGCTAGAGCGATGAGGTTTCTAGATCTAGTACGTTACTTGATAAAGGATGGTTTAAAGTAATGTGTGTGTTACGGGGAGAGTTTTACAATCATGTTGCCTCGTCTCTTGACCCTCTATATATGTGGAATCTTTACTCTTGTATGTGGAGCTCCACATACATACACGTACCCCAGTGCCCACTCATCGACCAGCCCCGAGGGGGAGGATGAACAGCTGGGATTGGGCGTGGGAGACTGCCGCGCCAAGTATTCGAACCCACGTCAACCTACCCCAGATGGGCCCAAGCTGACTCAACGCTCAGTAGCGTTAACCACTAAACCACGGAGGCCCGTGTGTGCGTATGCATGAAGGCGGTGAACAAGACGGAGGCATTAAAGTGGTATAATACATGGCTATGCTGGGGTGCTTATATGTGCGACAATCACGACTAGGATGTGCTGTTATGATCCTTATGTTCCCTGCACCGGTAGACCGCTCCCAGAACATACTGCAGGACCGAACATACGTACACACACGAGGTGTACACAGCAAGGAGGACAAGCAGGGAGACACAGCACAACGGGACGGTAAGAAGAAGATAGACGAAGAAACACGAAGAGACTAAATACAATAAAGCGAAAAGGGAGGTAAGGAAAGAAAACGAAAAGAGGAAAACGAGAAGTGAGAGAGATACGATTACCATAAACAGACCGGTAACTAGGAGGTAGATTGGATGACCAGGATACCAGTTGTGAACCGCTGTATGAAAGGATGGTGTGGATAGTGAGGAAGATGGAACGGAAGAAGAGAGAAAGGATGATGATGAGGACGAGGACGGAAGGACAGTGGAAGAGGTAGTGGAGGGGAAGGAAGATCGTGTGGAGAAAGAGGACAGTGGGGTACCACGTATTGAGAGACAAAATGGCGGTGAAGACGAAGAGGAAGAAGACCATGATGACCACGAAGAAGAAGAAGAAGAGGAAGGAGACGAAGAAGAAGAAGAAGAAGAAGAGGAAGGAGAGGAAAAGGAGGACGAAGAGAAAAAAGAATGAGGATAAGGGGGTGAAGCAAACGACAGCTCAAACTACTTTTCCTTAATATAATAAGATAACACATCCACCGACCACCACCAGCTGTACAGTGTCACACAGTCGGCTACTATTTAGCCTACCAGCCCGGCGGCCTTTGTCCAGGCCGCAGTGGGAGGGGTAAGTGGGGGAGGGGGGAGAGGAGCAGCAGCATGAGGCTACCTTCTTCACCACCAGGCTACAGTGGGGGGGGGGGGGGGAGCCTACCCTGTAGAGTACTAGTCATGCGTCCAGACTACAGTGGGAAACAGCCTCCCGCAAGGTTACCCTCTAGACTACCACTTCAGAACAACGACATTGACACAAGACATCTCAAAGGAAAAACTCTGCTGATGCACATTCATAAATTTATATATACACTAGTTGTTCTCATTAACCAGATAAGATTCTTCCACTTTTCCTTATCCACATAAGAATCTCATTAAAGCCTCAATTCTTTTTCATTAAAATCATAATAAAAATTGCAATAGTATTTTTCCGAGAGCAAATGAAGGTTTCAGGCATTACCCCTCTCCCAGTCCGGAGGCATCAGCTAGAAGCAATAACCTTTACTGCATAACGGGACATTCAGGAAGCTAGGCTACAAACGGAGGAGGTGCCAAGACCTCACCTATAGGGACTCCGGTGGTCTCACAACACACATCGTGGACCTCCCCACGCAGGAAGGTAGAACAGGACAGCTGGTCACAAGAACGTTTGGGATTCTTACACACGTCGGAACTAACCAACAAGCTTTCTGATCAGCAGCTGGGGTTGCAAGTCAAGCAAGATCAACATGGCGGCAACCAGTTGACCGCGAAGCTTCCAGGTTATCCTAAATTCTTCACTTACTATGAAGCTCCAAGTCCAGCTAGCGACCGCGTTACATATAAATGCAAGGATCTGTGTTCAGTACAACCTATTAGTGAGTTGAGGCAGAGTTCATTTCAGGTGCCGACCTCTGCTGTGTTCTGGCATAAACTAAGCTTTCATGTTTCCTAAACGTACATACAATAATGAAAAGACAGTCATTACAAAACTGAACACCTTTTTTCTAACATTCCTTAAGAAACCTATAATACATCCATATATCTATTATTCAAGCATTATAGAAATACAGGGTAGCAAAATAGTAAGCGCTGCCATCTGGTGGACGTCAGGGGCAACTAAGAGGAGATGCGCGCGCAGCCTCATTTCCCGCCTCGGCTTCTGCCGCCCGACCTGCGGAAGGATATATATCAGTGCTAATGTTCCATGTAACCTGGGAAAAAAAAATCTTGGTTAAAGAAATTTATTTCACCATAAATTCCTATTATGGTAACTAAGTTGTGAACATTAATGAGTTAATAAGGTTAAACGAAAATTAGTTTCCCAAGGGGAATAGGAAATTCCCCTACAGACCATCAGACTTTCAACATTAGAGTGTATATGAATATGAGCCGTCACATCACCAAAGCCCATTAGTGGTGTGAAAATAATAGTTTTATCCTTTATATGATAACCCATTTAATAACTATTTTGGAAGCCGTAAGTATATAAGAATGTCTAGAAAGAAATGATGCAAACTGTTTAAATTGATGTTTCTTGTCTTGCTATGTCGTCTGGTTTCGAGGACAAATAAATCTTCATCAGGAAGACACAAATGTACATAAACCAAGATTTTTGATCTATAAACAACTGGATTTGAAAATCTAATGACGGAAATACTAGTACTGAGGAAAAAATCTATTTTGAGTTTGCTTTTCAACAGTACAACAACTGACTTACTATATTTATCCAGTAAGTCAAACAAATAATGTACGCAGCAGATAATCAATGTATGTAACTCGTCCCACGTACCTAAGTATCAAAATAATCACCATAAAGAATTGATAAGCATGAAATATATTTAAAAGATAGGCAGAATTAACCATGAGTTCCGTCCTTTGTGGGAGGGAGTTGGGGGGGTTAATCCCAAGTGAACCCCGGGGGAGGAGGCAACAGAATCTCGCACAACACTGACCTGCATCACAAGATGGTACAAGCCTTGTTTTCCTTGAAGGGGTTCTCCGACTGGGTGATGCCCGTCACCAACACATCGGCTTCCTGGTGCTCCTCGCAATACTTGATCAGGCTGCAATACATTACGAAACACAGCTTAGGTGAAGCGCAAGGAACACAGAAAGGGTGCAGTGGGCAAACTTGGATGTGATAAACAGTGGTTACGATATGAAAAATGGATAAGACATGGAACACCAGACTGTTTGGACTTGAAACACCAGACTGTTGGGTCATGACAAACAACGGCTCGGTGATGAAACACACAACAGTTTGGACATGAAACATAAGACGGTTTGAAACATAAGATGACTCAACCAAGACACATGGAAGAAACGTAAATAAAACTTAGTAAAGCTTAATATTCATGTAACGAAAAACAAGGAAATCAATTCCAAACATGTATCACTAATGTCTGGTGCTGGAGCCAAGCCTTAACAGTAAAACATAATATACTCAGGTTTTATGCATTAATTATAGGTACATGGAAAACTACATATCCTCACATACGAACACACATACACACACATACATAACACTGCTATATGTAACACAAGCAACGATAATGACTAAATTCAAATATTGCAAGAAATTCTTGACATCATTGTCACATAATCAAACGTACTGACTGAATTAGAACATCATGAGAAACTCCAAACATCATTATGCCCGTATGCATGTTATACAGTGAGTTTGTACATGTGTTTGAGTATAACCACGTAGGTATACAGGGATACAGTCATTATGAAGACATGACGTGTATCCACAATGACTGCAAAGAGAAAGCGAAGGCCTGTGGAGACCCCGTACAGATAACGGACAAGCGGGTAAACACATTTCAAACATGGCGGCCAACACAGGCAACGGAAAGAAAAAAAAAAGCTTCGCAAACCCACGAAGCAACGTAACTGAGGTATCGTAAAATATCCATTTCGCAAACTCATTAACGTACGTAACTGGTGTATCGTAAAGTAACAACTTCGCAAACCCATGAACGTACGTAAGTGAGGTATCGTAAAATAACCACTTCGCAAACCCATGAACGTACGTAAGTGAGGTATCGTAAAGTAACCACTTCGCAAACCCATGAACGTACGTGATGTATCGTAAAGTAACCACTTCGCAAACCCATGAACGTACGTAAGTGAGGTATCGTAGAGTAACCACTTCGCAAACCCATGAACGTACGTGAGGTATCGTAAAGTAACCACTTCGTAAACCCATGAATATACGTAACTGGTGTATCGTAAAGTGAACCATATTGTGCGTCTCTAGTAACTGTACAGTCAAGCGCGAAGAGTGCAGATGACGTGGTGAATAATGATGAATTTGAGTAAACTGATTTAAAAGAATTCAGTTATATTAAACTTCATCATTTTCGATAACAACGAACACCTATGATTGTACTTTAGATTTCTATCTGCACTTGTACAGGTGAGGAAGATGACCTAATAATGACCCTGGCAGAGGACAGAACTTCAAATCTAAATCAGCAGTCAACCCACCTGTTACGTTCATTCCTTAAGTACAGAGTGAGTATGATGATGTAGTCTTACCTTAACTACTGTACGACGAACGGGTCATAAACTACACGAGTAGTAATACCATTAGTTATAACCTTCATAAGGGTAGTATTGACTGAACATTGTGTCCGCAGCGATACCATCTGTCGTCTTACCTTTTAGTGGGTTTGTACCAACTGGACGTCGCGACGTGTGGCGTGTTTGGTGGAGGGTCATGTGGCGCCGGTGGCCCGGGGTAGACACGGAGCAAATACCTTGAGTGATCAATAGCGGCGGGGCTGGGCGGGGCGGGGCGGGGGCAGGTGGACCACTATGACACCCTCGTGACACAGGACTGCAGCCCCCCCAACACACACTATTGTATGACACCAAGCCCCCCACTCCACCCACCCCTCAACATCCTTACACCATTCTCTGATACCCACCATGCTGGAGAACCACAGTCTATTTTCTTCCTCTATTTAATAATGATAATAATCTTTCTAATAATAATTATGATAATAATAATAATAATAATAATAATAATAATAATAATAATAATAATATTAATACTACTACTAATAATAATCACTGTCTTGTTCATTTTCATCAATTAGCTTTTCAACAAACAAATGTCTCCATCCGCGACACTTGTATTTCCCTGCTTTCCACAAGCACTGATCACGGGTGCTGGTGCAAGCATCAAGCAAGAGCCTGGAGGGAGAACATAACAACCGAGCTCCAGGCGACCCTTTCTTCTCACAACTGCCTTTCACACACACACACACACACACACACACACACACACACACACACACACACATACATGTGTGTGTGTGTGTGTGTGTGTGTGTGTGTGTGTGTGTTATGGGAAGGTTTTACGTGCCTGTCTTGCTCCATGGTCGTAACTCTTGAGGACTGCCCACCTGCACCCGATGGTGAGGGTCGGGGATCCGTGGCACGTACGTGACGGATGGTGATGACACGTACGTGACGGATGGTGATGGTACTTACGTGACGGATGGTGATGACACGTACGTGACGGATGGTGATGGTACTTACGTGATGGATGGTGATGGTACTTACGTGACGGATGGTGATGGTACTTACGTGACGGATGGTGATGGTACTTACGTGACGGATGGTGATGGTACTTACGTGACGGATGGTGATGGTACTTACGTGGCGGATGGTGATGGTATGTGGAGGTTTGCGATGATAGAGAACATGAGGTGTGCCTTTATTCATTCAGTAATATAATGATAGAAAAAAAATAATTTCCTTCCACTGCTAAGGTCAAAATTTTGAACTCGCTATCGTGACTGATATCTTACGCAGCCAACTCCCCTCTCTGCTTTGGCTAAGATGTCAGTCAGTCTTTTAAGCGTAAAGCAACAACAATTATGCGAACAAATATTTTAGTTAACGGGTGGATGACGTGAGAGAGAGAGAGAGAGAGAGAGAGAGAGAGAGAGAGAGAGAGAGAGAGAGAGAGAGAGAGAGAGAGAGAGAGAGAGCGTTCAATTTCTCTTACAACAGGAAGTAAATACAAGCTCTATTCATCATCTGCTATCGAGTCCGATGGCTTGCTTCCGTTTCCCCCCATGTTGTGTGATACGACCGGTGGTAACACCAGTCCAGTCTGCGCTGGTCTTACACACACACACACACACACTAACCATCTATATTCCCCAGCTGTTATAACACAGTACAAACTGCCAATGATGTGTCAGTCAAATCTCTCACGTAGAAGCGAGTCTGGCAGCTTCATAAATTGCTGTAATTATGAATTTCTTTTCATATTAAGGGGAAGTGAAGTAACATAAAAAAAATATTAACAAATTCACCTCAAACATAACCATCATCAACATACTACATACCTCCATCCCAGCGCTACTACATTTAACTCCATCGCCAACGCCACAACACTTACCCATATCACCAACACTGCAGTTATTTCTTTTTTCTTATATTTTTTCAATTATTCAGCACCAGGCTACCACACCCGCCAGTTACCACACTAAAACTCGCATTAACACTAATTGTTTCCCTGCACTATAAACATTAAACCGATTATGAATTCTACAGCTTCCCTCCATTCGCCCACCGTTTCCACGCGGTGATAACTTGAATTCTCTGCAGACCTTAAGTTTCTCATTTGTATAGTTGTTGTAAGCAATGAAGATGCCATCCACTCTTTGCAACGACAGTTTGTAGCGAATGTGGCACAAACAAACGTAAAACGTATTACACAAGCACGCAAGCAGAAGCGCGTAAGACAATAGAGTAAATGAGTGGGAAGGCGTCAGTCTCCTCAATACGTGTCCTGCGTACCTAGAATTCCCTCAGTACAAAGCCACTCGAAATACTCACATAAACGTAAGGAAACAAACTTAGGTAGTGGAAGGTAATGGTATTTTGATCTCATTTTCTTACCTCCTTAACCTAAGATAACCACCGAACCTAACCTCCTATAATACTACAAAAAGCTGGAAGCCAACTCACCTCCGGCAGTAGTTCGGTTACCAGAAATCGAACGATTCTGTCTAAATCTCGTACTGCTCTATATAATTTACCTTAACCATGCTCGAATAAACAATTTACATTTTCTGATATACTGTCTTCCTATTCTTATGCATCTTTTATATATAAAAAACAAGAATAAAATACGACACTGACAGATTTAACAACCTCTTTGAAAGTTTACATCTTTAATTTCTATTTTCTTCCTCTTCACAAGTCTCATTAACAGAACAAAGCTCTAACTATGAAAACATTTAAGAAAACACGTCTATCATCAAACATTTACTAAACAGAAGCAAGATAAGCCGAGGGAGTCTTTGATCTCCGCTGTTTGTGTTACCCAAATAAACTTGGGCGAAAGAAACAGCTTCATAACTCAGACGGTGCGGACTGATCTCCTTCCCTTAGCCCGTTATTGGATCCCGATTTTACAAACAAACTAGCTCATGTTTCAGAATCCCCTAAGCACGACGATTCTCCCCGGGATCATACCGGTAATGACCCTTACACACACACACACACACATGATGGTATGGTCATTAAGTGTGACTTCTAACTTAGGGTATGACTGCTTGGACTTTGACCTGACCCTCATAGGTCAAGTTAGTGGTTGGACCATTTATACCTTGAGGGTCGTGTCGTCGTTCACAAGGGATTTAAAGAATATCAAAAGTTAAATACATTTACAAGAAAGAAGTAAAATCTTTGATAAACTGTTTATAAACAAAACCAATTGAAAATTGTATTTATTACTTTAGTGCAGTGACCAAAACTGAGTATGGGATCCGTTCTACGTCAAAAAAAAGTCAGTAATGAACACTCGAATGACATGTGCCTCCTGAGTGTATGCAATACGTGACATAACTGAAATGTGAATCATAACATAAAAGGCATTACCGCATTCATCAGCTTCTCAACAAGTGGCGAGATGAAAAAAAAAAAAATCAAAATTTTCTTAAACCTATTCAGAACCAACCACAGAGGCACGTTCAGTATTCAACCACACAACGTAATCCCTATATTTTCAGTGTTTTTGAGGAAAAATACATTTTCTAGTGAAGAAATGAGATAGTATGAGATATTTAATTCAACAGAAGATTTCAAACTGGTAATGTTGTGTTGCCATATGAAGATCGCAGAGGACGCGGGTGACACACTTTGTGACCCGGAACTAGTCATGGCAGGAGGACCATCCTTTGTCCTTTAATACACTAGTGTAAGTATAACAGCCTCTTTTTTTTATTTCTAAAAGTTCGTCTGTATTTAACCTTGTCAAACATCTCTTTCATATAACATTGTTGCGACGAAAACCACATAGTCGTTGAGACTCCACATAGGTTTGAACATTTAAAGTCATAGCCAAATGTTCAGGATGACTGTGTCAAAGCAACATTAGCAGCGTCTGTGTATAACTCAGTGGCAAATATGAGCAGCCTATGTTTGTTTGAGCGGAAGAGCGTGACTGTCGCGCGCGCGCGCGTGTGTGTGTGTGTGTGTTAGAGGTGCGTGGTGGTCGTGTGTGTTAGAGGTGTGTGTGTGTGTGTGTGTGTGGGTAGGGGCAGGAATGGGGGATTAAGGCGCGCCTGGCGAACTCGGTAAACAAACGCACCAAAATAATACCCGCGCCACAAACACCCGCCGACGTATTTACCCTTCACTCTTCACCCTGATTGGCTGGCGCGATGACCAATCAACATCATGCCCACTCGTTATCACCCACGCCTGTTACGTGGTGGTGAGACCTCTCATTACCCTTATGTCAACATAATTACATTATATAAGCGTAAATAACAGAACGTGAGCCAGACGATGTCCATTTCGGGAAGGGAGCGTAAGAACTAAATGTTATTACCCACTCGTTACGTGGATGATTACGACCAAGTTAATATGTTTAGCGAGGTACAAAAAAACAATTAAAAAGAAAAAAAAAGTTTTTTTTTCATTTACGTTGTGGGTGAAGTTAAGCGGGAGGTGGGAGCGAGCCAGAACTAACGCTTTATCGAATTGTGTACACGGCGAGGGGGATAAGACTGTAAACTCCATCAGTCTTGGTATTTACCAATTCCTTAAGAAGGTGCGGGTCAGGAATAGATGAAGGGGAGCTGAGAGTATGAATAATGAACTGAGGAAGGCGAACAATAACAACTTTCTTGCGGTTCGCTGGGCAGTAGTGCTAGCTAGCAACTGATAGTAGAACATCTAACTATCGTAGGCAAACAGTGCCCGTTAACGACGGTTACCCATGTTGGAGAGACTAATGTAAACAGTTACCTGCTCGTTAGCGACTGGTACCGGTGTTGGTTAAGCTTATGTGAGTATTTTAACGTTCTTTAACAACTGTTCCCAGTGTTTGTTAGACTCGTGTAAGCAGCAGCGTACGCTGTAAACAGTAGTTCGCCCTCAGAGCTGGTGGTAATATTTCCTAGGCAAAAGCAAGCAGTAGAGTGTACGCTAACATCTAGCACCATTGTTCTTAGGTTAATGTACAGCAGACAGTAACTAACGAAGAGGGAAACGTCAGGTTATTAGACACGGCGTGTGTTGTCTACAGGTTTATTTCACTTGATCAGTAATAAAGACGGTATCAGAGGAAATGACGCAGAGTTCATTATTCATGAAATGATTGAGAACAAGTTTGATCATCCTTAATAATTCCATCGGCCTGATTCAACTATGCGAAATGCGCCGATTACGAACTGCTTCAATGATGACGGTGAAGGTCAACATTATATGTGAGGCTTCAGACGTGAATGTGGAGCTCGCGTGGGTAAAAAGATACGTCCTCTGACCTCCTAAGTGACCTGACATATGACCACCCCTGGATGTGGCGGGATGCATGGGAGGGTGAGGGGGGGAGAGAGGCCCTTCGAAGGTGGGAAGGGGAGGGGTGGGGGGGGGGGGGGGATGTGGTGGGAGTCTGACGACAGCTGTGGGAGAAATCGGAACCACAGCACCAAACACCACAGTAAAAACTTTATGACGTCTCCCAGTGTCTCGGGTTCCCCTCAAGGAGGTTGACGGCGCCCCTCGCCATTTAACACACACGGTTCTGCAGGAGTGGCGGCCGTCCCTGGGATTTACAGTCAGACTTCAAAATGTTCTATGCTCGAGAGAAGATGGACTCCATCCACTATACGGTGAGCTGCCTGCATTGCAGTATTACCACTCGTAAATATGTGCTCATTCTTTCTTCAAGTTGCGTCATGAGACTCGTATCCACGCACACGTTTTATCACGCGTCCTCTGTGTGTGTGTGTGTGTGTGTGTGTGTGTGTGTGTGTGTGTGTGTGTGATCTCTGTTTGTGTCGTACGTGGAATGAGTTACACTCGTGTCACTCCGTCTTCTCAATCTTGTATATGTGTATCATGTCTTTACTCCTATGTATATATGCACACAAAGTCCCTAGCTTTTGTGTGTGTGTGTGTGTGTGTGTGTGTGTGTGTGTGTGATCATTGGACCACCCGAGACCCTCCTCTCTCGTGTGTGGCAACGATGACCTCAGTCTTTGCCTCTACCACCCACACCAACACAGACCGGCGGCATCACCACTACCATCTGCATCATCTTAACTCCTCGTGATGCCACTGTATGGGACCACTTACACCATCCACACACATTACACCCAAACAAGGCACAGGTAACTTTCCTACCTTATCCCTGCCTTCCTTATACTGAAGCATAGGTAATGTCCTACCCATCTCTATACCTTCCTTCGACCGAGAGAACACCAGCGACACTTACGACGGAGACCAGGAGAAACCTGGTCTGGTTTTCTAGCCACCAATCAGTCCCCAATCATACCACAACGAACGTCTGTGGTAATCATACGATGACCTAAGCTGCACGACCCGCAAATATGACCTAGTATTTTACATGAAGCATGAAGGGCGTGATCACTGACCAGATCAAGGTCGTATAATGCCGTTCTCAAGGGTCGTAGCTACTGTTCTCAAGGCTCGTAGCGTCGTTCTCAAGGGTCGTAGCGTCGTTCTCAAGGGTCGTAGCTACCGTTCTCAAAGGTCGTAGAGTCGTTCTCAAAGGTCGTACCGTCGTTCTCAAGGGTCGTACCACTATGCTCAAGAGGTTTAAGTTACAACAACAAAATATCGATCTAGGAAAGAACTGCACAAGGCCACTAACAGCTATCGTTCATCCTGACTCAACACATTGCAACACTGTGCAACTTTTGCAACATTATAACGAAACGGGACTCCCTTTTTTATTACAATGGTGTAATAAAAGAAAATTCTAATAGCGTGAACTAGAGTATTATCATTATGTAAAATGTAATGAATTAATTCCTGAACAAGACGACTGATCATTTCATCGTCACACTCAGCCACCGCTTTCCCGTAACAGATGATCATCTCCTTTCAATACAACACATGCATAAATACCGTGGAATATGTTCGGTTTTAATAAAATATCTTTAGTTATCCTCCCATAGTATGCCAGGCTATATTTAGCATCAACAGAAGCGTGCGTATGACGTCATATAAACAGTTGCCCTGATTGGTAGAGAGGGAGGGATACAGGGATTGGGGAAGGGGGGATGAGGCTTTGCGTCATGTACGATGATTTAAGATTCCTGTCAGGACCCCGCGGCCCACATACACCAACACCTCTCGTTTGTGTAAACTCCACGGTAGCTTTTTACAGTGAACGTTACGAGCGCCTGAGAAATCGTAAAACACCCCTTTTTTCTCGTCTAACTTTTCGCTGAAGGACAGGTTGTTATGAATACATGGCATGATTCATGTGTGTACGAGTTACGGTAGTTGAACTGTTAAATAATCACCCCGTTACTCAAACGTAAACAAAAGCTTTAAGACAATGTGTAACCCAAATCAGAGAGAGAGAGAGAGAGAGAGAGAGAGAGAGAGAGAGAGAGAGAGAGAGAGAGAGAGAGAGAGAGAGAGAGAGAGACGAAACCCTAACCTGTTGACATCAGAGCATTTTTCAGACGAGAGCATCTTGACAAACAGTGGAGGATGGTATCACCACTAGCATTTCTCAGTAATGCGAATCTGGAAGTGAGACGGGAGCCCTGTGCTGCATCAGCGAGGGAGGGTTTGTTTAGATGAGGAGCAAAAGAGGGGAGGGACGAGAGGTGGGGGGACAAGACAATCTCCGTGAGAGAGGCAGGGTACACCCAGCATAGTGGGGTTCCATACGCTTGAACTATTGCTACTGCTCAATTAAGCAGGTAGTCTACTGACTTCATATCTCGACACGATCAGCAGACTAGGCATACTAACCTACGTGACCCCAGGGGGAGAAGTCATCGTCTTGGATGACTCAGGTCACACCAAGAGTGTGCTTCTGTCAGGTCAGTCCTGTGACCTGAAGAGGTTTGGTAGGTCACTTGTTTACAGACTGTTGACCACTCTGATTAAAATCCTTGAGGTACGACTCCTGAGGACGACGGTACGATCTTTGAGTGCGACAGTACGACCTTTGACAACTCTTACATATCTGGTCAAAGGCCAAATCATACCCAAGGTTCGTAATCAAGGGTCATAGTTCACAGCTCGCTAACATTGTTCCTTTCCGATAGTAATGATACTAGTTTTACCTCAAAACCTTCAAATAGTATATGAAAAACAAGGGAAACGAATAAAACTAGTCTAATCCTGGTAGCCATGATTAGTTAACAATGACCAATTACTGTTGTATCACTTTGCAGCAGACTATCCATAGTACACCGTAGATTGCTGTAAACTTAAAGAGCAGCATTTCTTCTGTATAAGCAAGTACAGCATCTTCGAGCGTAGCAATGGAAGACGAGTATCAAGTTACAACTGTACGCAATGACAACGTTTTCTTTTCCTGCCATTTCTCTAACGATGACAAATTCATCTACACTATGAAATAACACGGCCGAGCCTACTGTATATGTATCACTACATACTTTCTGGGACACAACTACAGCTCAACACACTGAAAAAAAAAATTAGAAAGCTCTTGGCTTGCGAAACACATAGGACCCAAATCTTAAAGGCCATCTTTACAAAAGTGTCACTGACTCATCGTCCTTCATCATCATTAATTCTTATAAATGCATCAAGCAATTACTGCCAAACGGACACAAAAGACCATAAACATTTTCAATTCAAAATAAATCAAGAAGCGTCGGCTGACGCTCGGCCGCCAGTGAATGTTTACCGTCCCGTCATAAACATTTCCCGCCAGATTTGAAGCAAAACACAACTGCCGCCCGTAACACAAAGTAAGAGAAAAAATTACACTCCTTAAAATCGCTTACTTCACAAGAAAGTTAAGATTACTTTTACTGACACTATTTATTTTTGTCTACAGTCCGAAAGTAATCTAAAACGTTGGCGTTGGTGGGCGTAGTTGCGAATTAAAATAGGTGTTCTTTTGGAATGTTTAACACTTGTGTTGCAGAATCCTAACGACACAATGGTACAATCTGCTGAACAACCACAATGGCCAAAGCTAAACTGGTGATCGGAAAGGAAGGAATGGGATCATGACAGTTCATAGAAATGAAAATTCCTGACACACTGAATATAGAAGTGAGAGAGTGAGGGGGCGACAGGTAGAGACATCTTTCCCTAACACTATCCCATCATCCCTCAGGAGTTATTCCCAATCTTAACATATGGCCCCGGGAATCTCTAAAAGCATTTCACAGGTGCTGCACGTCTCTGCTTACTAAATTCTCTATTGTTGGACTTTCTGCTCTCCTTTCCAATCGTCAGAGTTGCAATCGATGGAATTTCCTCATATCCTGCCAAGAATGGTATACCTTTTAAGGTTCTGTCATACCACCTACGCTTTTTCTTTTCCTAATATTCCTTTTTTTTCTCTCTCTCTCTCCATCTAAAGCTTTTTCTATTCACATTTACGTCGACCACCTCGCCCTAAATACTCCGGCTTAATTTCCCCTCTATTCTTTATTCTAATACCAGTTCTTTTTCTCGCACTGAACTCATTTCCTCACAATTTAGACACATACAGTACACATCTCCACACGGGGAAGCAGTAAAACATGGTGAAATTCAGAAGTGCACAAATGCTACTTTTTCCCCATCTTCCTCTCTAAATCTCTCTCGCCTCCTACGACCAAATTTAAATACACCACAATTTAACTCTGCGATATAACATTTCAAGCATTACTATATCCTCCAAACTATCCTCGAAAAAAATATCAAAATCTTCCCGAAAGCTAGCGTTCTTTTCCATCCGCACCAGGATCCGCGGCAGACGACTTCCTGTTTCCCATAGTTTTTGTGAGGAAACCTGCCACACGAGGACTGGCTGTTGTAATGCTTCTTTTCGTTGCACAAATTTTTAAATTCTTTTCCTTTTTCCCTTTCCACTTAAGGGAGCTCCCCCTAATTTTCACGGAATCCACACTAATTTTTTCTCTAATCAACTGATATGGCTTCTAATTAAGTAGTGTTGTTCATTCCATGCTGGCTGATAAATGTATATATTTCTTATTAATGAATGCCACAGGAACCCCTCTTAATCAGCTGCTGTGGTTCTAAGACTGTGTACCTGTCATTAGCAAGGAAATGATAACAGGTAATACATCTATCTACCTATGTATTTGTGTATGCATCTCTCTCTCTCTCTCTCTCTCTCTCTCTCTCTCTCTCTCTCTCTCTATATATATATATATATATATATATATATATATATATATATATATATATATATATATATATATATTGTCACTCATAACACGTGGATGATACCATACTGACACAAGATGACCCGGGGCTCTCACTCCTGACAGACTCCTCTTGACCCTACAGACACCAGGTAAACACGGGGAGGTCATACTTACTCCTGACACGCCTGGCTGACGGGGATGCGTTTTATGCTGGCCTCCTGCCGCAGCTGCGTCACTTGGCACTGCATGGCTTGGATCTGCGAGAGGATGCGCTCGCCCTTGGACGACATGACGCCTACCAGAGTCGCTGGCGACACCGCGTGGCACTGGTGTCACACCTGGTGGCACCTAAGAGCAAGTGATGGCACTGGTGTCACAACTGGTGGCACTCTAGAGGAACTGGTGCCTACCTGGGGGTCTGTGTACTGGAGACACTGTCTATGCTGGAAAGGGGAGGGCACTGGAGACACTGTCTATGCTGGAAAGGGGAGGGCACTGGGTGAACCAGAAGGTACTGGTTTGGTACTGGGTCACTCTCGGGTACTGGTTGTTGCACTGGGTCACCCTGGGGTACTGATTGCTGCACTGGGTCACTCTGGGGGACTGGGTGTAACACTAAGTCACTCTGGGGTACTGGGTGTCATGCTAGGTCACTCTTGAGATACAGGTGTTGCACTGGATCACTCTGGGGTACTAGGTGTTGGAGGTTATAGATATTGGCCCACGTTCACTTTAATGCAACACACATCAGTTTTAGCGAACACCTAACTTACTTTCTTTGTGCAACTAATTATTTTTCCGTCTTATGTAGACTAATATCAGTCTAATCTTACACATAATAATCACTCTCTAGTCTTATACAATAATCATTCTCGTCTTAAACATTTTTCCCCCCTTTCACCAATGTTGTACGCACAAATTCGTTTATTTTCCCCAGTTAAAGATGCTGAAGACTTCTTTCTGGTAAGCAGCTTGACGGCGTCCTCGGTACACGGGCGCCTCGTCCAAGAAGACACACTTCACCTATACGTTAACGTTGGCCGGTCTTCTGCTACGGTCCTCGCTTAACGCCCCTGTTTTATAGAGCTACCCAAGTGCTTCTTGCCAGCGTTCGCCACACTGAAAAAAAAGTAATGTTAATAATTTGTGCAATGAGTCTCATATGAGTAATCATCATGACATGTAAAGATGCCCTTCTTACCTATTTTCTAGCTAATATGCATATAACAAAGGTTTCTACTCTCGGAACTGGCTGTTAGTGTTTTCCCGCTATTAACTAGTTTACTTGTCTTACCTAACTGCTACGAAGTTAGAAAGGCAAAATTTCCCACTTCTCCCAAAAATTTTAATCTTATCTTTTTCTTATCTTCTCTCCATATCTCTCTACCTCTAGCCAAGTGTATCTCTAATCAACCCATTTTTTCGTTAAAGATTATCACACACATCTTGCTTACTTTTACAATAAACAGACAAATATATATATATATATATATATATATATATATATATATATATATATATATATATATATATATATATATATATATATCCAATTGTAATAAAAACCTCCTGTCATCTGAGCCTAAGATAAGCTAATCTATACCTTCTTGATAAAGTTACCTCGTAATTACACAGCTGCTAAACCTCTGCCAGCGGAAGTCATACCGTTATAAAGATTATTGCAACAATGATTCTTGTAAGTTTCTGAAAAGATGTATCCGTAGTTTGGAAGCACGAAGGTGGAGGAGGGGAGGAGGGGTACGAATGCGACACTTGTACCCAAAGTAGGTTATCATTTATCTACCATTTATATGGGGCAAACTGATAATCATGTACGGTACTTCACCCCCCAAAGTATGACGACTTAACAACAACTCAACCCTAACTTACGTGACTAAAGTTATCGTACTCAGGGATCTGTTGTTGAACTTAAGGGGTATATAACTATGGTCCACGGCTCACGTCGCGCGTAGCTTGCCTTATACTCACCTGCAGTTGCATAACTACAAATCTATACTTGTCCAGCGCCTGTTATATCTTGCCTATACCATGGCATGTTGGTTGGTCCAATACCTGTAATATCTTGCCCTATACCATGGTCTGTGGAGTGAGTCCAGAGATTCTCCGTATCATAGTGAAGGTCGCGTTGTCCGCTGCGGGGTAGGAATGGCGGCGATGGAACCCGATCACCCGCCCAGTTCTGCTTAACATGCTAGGTTCTTGTTTACGTCGCTGATGCTTTCCACAGCAGCGCGGCGTCTAGGGTTACAACCCTTTCGCTCCCACATCTCTTTAGTCTTTTCTTACCCCTAACTTCAAAAGGGTGAAGACTTTCACAGCCTCTTTATCATATATATATATAAATATATATATATAAATATATATATATATGTATATATATATATATATATATATATATATATATATATATATATATATATATATATATATATATATATTCCTATGGGTCCACGGAAAAAATGAAACACGATAAATTCCCAAGTGCACTTTCGTGTAATAATCACCTCATAAACTTGCTTCGCGAAATATGTAGGTTGTGGCATATATATATATATATATATATATATATATATATATATATATATATATATATATATATATATAAGAAAAAATCAATATTTCTTCCTCCATTAGTGAACAAAGTAAAGGTATACTGTCATTCCTTGTAACTGTGTGAACGTGTTCGTATCTACAGTTTTGATGGTAATTTCTAATACTGAAAGCAAAAGTCATATTCTCTCTTCCATACAGCTTGGGTGTTTTACCAATCCGATTCAGTAACACTATGCACAATCATAAAACGTCTTTGGCCAATGTCAAAATTCTTCAAAATAAAGTGATTAACACAAGTGATTGCATTTTGTAACTATTTTGTTATGAGGGTTTCACTGTTCTCTAATACTGCAAGCTACTTGGTGTACCATTTTTCGATACACAGTGGTGCAGGACATGTTTTAAGAGCTGGTCACCATGCATGCAAAGTACTGACGACAACTCACTTCAGTTACCCATCACATGCCAGAGAAACGACCTCCCACTTCGGCTCTGGAGTAAATAAACGACGGTGATGAGTCAAACCTTCGAGGGCAAACTTGGTTAAATCCTCTGTTTTCCATTCAGACAAGTTACTGATAACAGATACCTTGTTTTTTTGTTTTTTTTGTCTTTATTTATTATCACTACACGCTGGGATGGGGCGCGTCGGTCCATGTATTCCTAGTGCAACTCGTTGACTTGACGATAAGCCAACACCAACGCCTCCTCGCCCCAGCTGATGTCGTTTATGGTGGTGAGACCGACGGGAGATGTTCCGCGCAGCCTGGTCAGAGTTCCTCAAAAAACGACACGTACCGCAGAAATTCTCTCATATCATCCTCATCATGTCTCAGCACCACTGGTTTCTCAGATAAGCACTGCCGACTCACTCCAGCATAATGGTTACCATATACAACTAGCCCGGCAACCACACACCATCTCCACAACTGTTATTTTTCTTTGTGTCACACTCGACGATTTGGTTAATAAGTTCAACCCGAAACCTTACGATGTCTTTCCAAATATTCGGCAAGAGACAGTGCACCACAGCTAGCTTACTCACCCGCAGGCCTGGCGAACATCGGGTGTTTCCGGAGATCAGCATCAGAGCGCGGCATCATCTCATCTTGGCGGAGTAAGCACGCAGTGTTTTTGCAGGTGTTTGGTCTTATCACGTGCTCTGAGGGCATCCGCAGCGCGTGGAACATAGTGTGCATGTCACTCCTCAACACACAACAGACTTGTAAACCCACGTTCAGGGAAACGTGCCCATGAAAACTTTTTCTTTTGAAATATGAGCTAGTCAGCTATCACATCCCTCTTATCACACGATATTGTACATCATCCCCTCCACCTGGGGATGGAGTAATTCACCCTCAGGTACTCCTATAATGACAGCGTTTGTCATACGATCGAAAAATCTCTGTGGTAGAGAATTCTTTTAACACCCCGTCTGTATACTGATGGCGAGAGGGACACTGCCACCTCACCCGTCCGTTGAATCCTGACCCGCCCCAACCGAAACATTACTCATACCAACTCTCGCAATCTACAGTTCTCTCGGCTTCGATATCTTTTCTTTGCATCTTAATTTGTAAAATAGGTTCTCTTCATAAGACTATCATGTGATTTAAATAAATGTTGAACTTAAAAATGCAGATATGCTTTGTGAAAATACGTAATGGATTATGGAGCACTGTTTATAAAATGATTTTCTCTAGCTCTCGTTTTCTTTCAGTGGTCTTAATCTATAAAGTCATTCATTACCATGGAAATCAAAGGACTGATATCTTTAAGTTTCTATATACTTTTTTTCAGTCATTTATTGGATATGACGAGAAGCTTGCCTTAGGAGACACTTCGCCGCAGTCAGCCTCCACACCCTGCATGCCCATGTTGCTATAGCGCCATCAGAACGGATCTTGTCTGAGTCTAGCCGCCCGCAGCCCGCAGCACCAGACTTACTTAGCGATGAGTGCACGAGGAGACGCAGGTGTCTGGTCCCATCAAGTGGTCGGTGGACACGCCATGATCCCACGACACATGTAGCATTGTGTGCAAGTCACTCGTCATCACACATGAGCACCCCTCGGCCTAGGTTCAAGGCCACGTACATCGAATTCTTCTTCTCTCTTCTCTAGGATGACCTGATCTCGGCCGATCACTTGACCTCGCATCGTTGTTTCATAATGTCGATCTGTTGGTGAGGTTGCCCGTGTCTGAGTCTTGTGTCCCCTCGCAACGCCACCGTCCTTAAAACTCACTTTCCCTCCCTCACGTCAGGAATGTTATCTTCACTTGTCCCAATAATTTCAGAGATATCCCATGACGTGCTCCTGCGCATCGCGTGCTTCACCAGGGGCACCCAGCGTCACTCTCCATTACTGCGGTAACGACACAGTTTGTCACACGGTGCAAAAAGTGGGCTCTGAAATCAGGTTCTCCTAACAGCAAGGCTAGTAACTGCCCTTCTCCTATCATTGCCTTGTCTGACATGGTAAAAGCGGGACACTGCCAGCGACCAGTTCACCTGGCGCCGAGTCTTGACACAACCCTAAACCAAACGTACAAGAAGCCAACTCGGGCAATCCACAACTCACTCCTTTGACAATGTTGTGTTTCACTTTTCCTAATTTTCTTTTTCTCTTTACATTGCCAGTCGATATATTCGATTGATGCTTTATGTGTGTACTGATAATGTTGTTATTAACGAAAATGTGACTAAAGTATGAGAAATGTACGATATATATATATATATATATATATATATATATATATATATATATATATATATATATATATATATATATATATCACATAATGCTCTCCAACAACAAGGAATCGAACCCGGGACCCGTTGCATGGTAGTTGGGAATCCAAGCGCTCGGTTATGATTATAGCCAAGCGGTTAATGTACCCAACTACCACACAAAAGGTGTTGGGTTCGAGTCCTTACTGTTAGAGGGCATTGTGTGTACTATGAAACTGCGCGCTATGGTGTCATCCTGTTGCTATAGTGTCAGCTTGTGCTGTGGTGTCAGCTTGTTGCTATAGTGTTAGCTTGTGCTGTGGTGTCAGCTTGTTGCTGCGGTGTTACCCCGGACTGTAGTGTCAGTTTGTGCAGGGGCGGTGACAGCCTATGTTGTGGTGGCGGTGGTGTCAGCCTGTGTTGCTGTAATGGTGGTGTCAGCTTTCAAGACATGAAACATTACGGAAATCTCCCTCTTCTAAGCGACATCCCGTCAACACTAAACCGTCCGGTTACAATATAAAACATCCGGTTAACATTAAACATCCTGCCAGTAGTAACAAGAGCAGGACTCCTTCGCCATCGTTCAGGATGTGAATGACTGGGCGTTCATATTCCGGTAAAGTCGGCCATTACCGAAAGCTCCAGTCCATTCCTAGCGCTTCAAGTGTTGGCAATAACGATCTCGTCATTGTGTGTCTGAACAACACGACGTCCAGTCTGTGTATGTAGTCTGAGAATGACCCTTAACACTCAAGATATTCCAGGCTGGAGGATGTGGCTTGAGGCCGACGGGGCCTTAATGACCCTGGGTAGTTCATGGGTCCAGAACCCAACCAATCAGCTGACCTTAGGAAGAACAGTTTGAGGTCAGCCTTCTCGACCCTTAAAAAGAATAATATTTTTTCTTTCATCTTTTCATTGTGTAAACTTCTGGTTTACTTCTAACACTCGCCTTTTTTTCATTAGGACAAGTGTACTTTGGAGATTATATTTAACAAAGTACATTCAGGAATTCGTGGAAGTTTAATCCAAAGTTCATAACTACCTGACCATCCAGAACTCTATGTACACCAGGATTCCTATATTTTTTCATTCATTCATACTATTCGCCATTTCCCGCATTAGCGAGGTAGCGTTAAGAGCAGAGGACTGGCCCTTTTAGGGAATATCCTCACCTGGCCCCCTTCTCTGTTCCTTCTTTTGGAAAATTAAGAAAAAAAAAAAATTGAGAGGGGAGGATTTCCAGCCCCCCCCCCCGCTCCCTTCCCTTTAAGTTGCCTTCTACGACACCCAAGGAATACGTGGGTAGTATTCTTTCTCCCCTATCCCCAGGATTCCTATATATATATATATATATATATATATATATATATATATATATATATATATATATATATAACCTGTTGCTGTCTGCATGCCAGTACACCTCGGCTATTGAGAGCAACTGATCTAAACTGGTTCATTCATGGGATCTCTGAGGGTGCAATCCTGTGTGCAGGGCAAGTGAATGGTTGGTGAGGGACACGAAGTGGGTTCCTTGAGCACGACGGTACGGCCCTAGAATATGGTGGCCAGGCTACCACAAAGATGCGTCGTGCTCAAGGGACGTAACGTCGTGTGCAAGGGATTAACAGCGACAATGAAGAGAAACTTGTGTTTTACTAAACAAAATATCAAATACTGAACACCATGTCATCCACAGCTGACCCCTCAATGTTATCCACAACTGATCTCTCAAAGTTATCCACAATTGACCCTTCCATGTTATCCACAACTGTCCCCTCCATACATCCAAAATTAACCCCTCCATGTCATCCACAACTAACCCCTCCATGTTATCCACAACTAACCCCTCCATGTTATCCACAACTGATCCCTCCATGTCTGAGTGCGTCTCTATGGGCCATAATATACCATGAGGAACTCTACTCAACGTATCTTGACTGCGGTTCACTGGAGGTTTCCCTTACAGTGTGATGACAAGGCTTGTCACCCGTGTGACGTCCAGCTGATAATAAACAAGTATACATTGAGTGACGAATTATAAGGTCTGTCCGTGTACAGGCGCGCGCACGCACTCGTTACATACACTCGCGTGCTAACTGACACACACACACACACACACACACATCTTTAATAGTGTACAAAAGATCTTTATATATATATATATATATATATATATATATATATATATATATATATATATATATAAAGATCTTTTGTACACTATTAAATATATATATATATATATATATATATATATATATATATATATATATATATATATATATATATATATATATATATATATAAGAGGTCTCTCCATTGCTTTAAAAACGAAATATTCCTCCATTCATTTCGTCAAACTATTATTTCACCAATAACACCAATAAATTATTCCATCTATACGCTGGCTAATTCTGATTGTTCATTCCAACCACGATAATTGTCATAAACCAACCACCTACCATCATTAGCATAATTACCCCAATTACCGATGAATCTTTCGAACACACATAACAATACCTGATGCTAATGACCTCATTTTCTAATGAATATGGAAATGTGTACCAGCTTTTTTAATTCATTTAACATATATAGTTTTGCTAAAGTAATTGTAATTACCACGTGCAGTTATTTCAGAATCTATCCACTCAAAGCTCTCTCTCTCTCTCTCTCTCTCTCTCTCTCTCTCTCTCTCTCTCTCTCTCTCTCTCTCTAAGACCATAAAACAATTTGAAAATTTGAAATCTGATTTTTTACAATAGAAAACAATACATGCATGAAATATGAACAGAAAACATATATCCAGTATGCACATAGATAAACCTATAAATAAATCAATAAAAAGGTGAGTCAGTCGGGGGAAGGGGGGGTTGGGGGGCACTATTTTATCCCATTTTTTATGAGACGAGAAAATATTTCGTACCTGACCACTACTAGAATTTGGTGTCTCTACCGAAGCCTCGACGCCCCACACACAAAATTCCGGAGCCTTCCGTACACCCAGGGAGGACTAGAAGGCCTACGTAGGCGGAGACACTAGTAACGATGAAGGGGTGTAGACACACGCATGTGTTAGTGTAGAGGAGCGGCAACAGTACTAGCTATGTGGAGATACACATGTTAGATGGAGCAGCAAAGCCCTAAAATTAAACTACATATATCTGTAAGAGGTGTCGTGAGACGGTGGAAACAACGTAGATAAGATCCAAGCATATTAACTGTGGAGTCTGTTCTGGTGTTGAAAAAAAAGTAAAATGGCAACTTGGGAAGGTGTGTGTGTGTGTGTGTGTGTGTGTGTGTGTGTGTGTGTGTGTGTGTGTGTGTGTCAGGGGGCGAAGACAGCCTACACTCTAGTAATGAGTGTAGACAAACTCCAAACTCTACTATGGAGTACCTGTGTTGGCAGTGTAGACACTGGAGACAGAGGGAAGCGTAGGGCACTGTCACTGCTAGCAGTGTAGCTGGAGCCCCGACATACACCTCATCAGCAGTGTAGACGATAGTGTAGAGGCTGAGGTGGTATAAGGCGTGTCAGGCAACAGCTGTGGCGACACTGCAAACAGTGCAGACATCGCGGCGATGCATGGTGGGGGAGGGGACGGGGGAGAGGGTGTGAGCGGGTGTTTGGGGGCTGAGGCAGGGGGAGCGGTGGAGGAGGTTGGGGAATGAGTGCAAGCGGGAGCAGCGCGAGGGGAACAGGGCGGGGGCGGGGGGTCTGCTGGGCAAGGTTGGGGGAATAGCAAGGTGCGGGAGTTATGGGGGAGGGAGTGGTGGTGTGTACTGGGGTTTACGGGAGTGGGGTGAGGGGTGCGGGGTGGATAGCAACGAACGGAGCGAGCGGCGGTGGCAGCGGCGGCCGATGATGACCAACAGTCGTGTACGCGTGACTGTCCACCAAGCGTTGGGGATTACCCTGGGTGACGCCGCTAAACTTCCTAATGACTTTACTTAACACTGATACTCCACACATACCAACACTCAAACCCCACCGAGGTGGACAGAGCAAGACGACGGCGGGAGAAAGAAGGCGAAAGGGAGAGAGAGAGAGAGAGAGAGAGAGAGAGAGAGAGAGAGAGAGAGAGAGAGAGAGAGAGAGAGTTGGGGAGGGTGTGATAATAGGAAAGGGGTTGACTGTCATTAAACATACTTGTTGCTGTTGATTTCCATTATCATATTCTGGGAATTTCGTGTGAAATTTTCAGTGTGAGAACTTCATACTTGCACGACAGTCATCGGGAGTGCTAATTACGTAAATTTTTTTTTCCAAAGCAAGATGGAAATCCCGGGCAATATTTCATAAAAATATATAATTCTTGGTCGATAACGTTTGGCGATCGAATTCTGTTCCAGGTTGATGATGTTTGGAATGCCGAAAACCAAAATATGTTTCTTCCTGTGTTATTTCGGGTTTTGTGTTATTTTAGGTTTTGTGCTTCTAGTTTTGTTCTTGCCTTTTCTTCTTAACCCAAGTATGTTTCTGTAACTCTTGCTACGCAGGAGGCCATTTCTCCTGCCATTCAGAGGTTATTCCTCCCTGCCGCTCGGAGGCCACTGAGATCATCACAATAAAACCCGCGGGATGAGAGTCCAGGTGAGTTCTTGGCAGGTTATATGTACGGCCGACAGTCAATATGGCGGCCTGGGGGACGGGGAGGTGCGTGTTGCCCGTGGCCAGGCCGGCACGCATGCTCCCACGGACGAACTAATACGGACGTGGCGCGAGCGTGACTAACATCCACCGTGACGAGACATTTTCTTGAGCACGAAGGTACGACCATTGAGCATGACGACATGAACCTACGAGCTCGTCGGTACGACCCCCTGGCTAAAAAAAACATCACACTCAAGGGTTGTGCTATCGTGCTCAAGGGTCGTACTCTCGTGCTTTAGGGTCGCACTGTCGTGCTTAAGAGTCGTACTGTCGTGCTTAAGGGTCGTATCGTGGTTAAGCGTGGTACTGTCGTGCTCAAGGGTTGTAACGTCGTGGTCAAGGGTCGTACTGTCGTGGTTAAGCGTCGTACTGTCGTGGTCAAGGGTTGTAACGTCGTGGTCAAGGGTCGTACTGTCGTGCTCAAGGGTTGTAACGTCGTGGTCAAGGGTCGAACTGCCGTCCTTAAGTCTTACTGTCGTGCGCAAGGGTCGTAACGTTGTGCTCAATAGGTAAATAATTACCCAACCACGGAAAATACTTAGCCTTGCCTCCAAGCAGTGGGTTTCTAAAGAGATGGCAGTGGGCTACATAAATTCCACACGTCCATATTTTCAGCCCTCTTGTGCTGCGAGCTTACGACACGACAAGGGAACTTGTGCCACACGGCTCCCCAGCAAATTGAAGGTACACACATATGCCCAAATTTCAGCCTGCAGCTCAAGGCATCAGACATTACTATCAAGTTTTATCTTTTCTTGTCCTCATTCTTCGGTAAGATGCTGAATTATGGTAAAGAGTTTACTCTAAAATAATATTTCTAATACAGCAAGCTAAGTAGACATAAATCATCTTGCCCAGATTATAAAGAAAAGCCAAGGAATGATTCCTTGATTGCTCTCATCCGGGATACAGAATATTCAAGATTGGAACACATATACTGTACTGCAAGCATTATCCTGATGAAACCCTTAAATATCTTAAAAGCTGTACCAACATGATGAATATTAGTATGATTATCATAATCATTATTATCATCATTTTTATATAAAACAACCACGTCAGGAGCAGGGAAATGACGGACTCCTTTAGAAATATATATATATATATATATATATATATATATATATATATATATATATATATATATATATATATATATATATATCCCTGGGGATAGGGGAGAAAGAATACTTCCCACGTATTCCCTGCGTGTCGTAGAAGGCGACTAAAAGGGAAGGGAGCGGGGGGCTGGAAATCCTCCCCTCTCGTTTTTTTTTTTTTTTTTTTTTTAATTTTCCAAAAGAAGGAACAGAGAAGGGGGCCAGGTGAGGGTATTCCCTCAAAGGCCCAGTCCTCTGTTCTTAACGCTACCTCGCTATCGCGGGAAATGGCGAATAGTATGAAAAAAAAAAGAAAATATATATATATATATATATATATATATATATATATATATATATATATATATATATATATACTCTAAAGTAGACGCTGTGTCCGCAGGCCTTATACGATGTGCCACGCAAGGACCTGTGAGAATCTTATAATCCGTCTACGGTCATTTCTACGCTGAACTGATTACAGCCACGAGTGACGCAACAGGTACTCGAAGGGAAACAGGAGGGCAACAAGTAATCTAATGATGTAATCACCCCCTAGTGATGTAATCACCCATCCAGGGGATAAATCACTCACTCTGAGGAAGCAATCACCCACCTTGGGGATGTAATCACCCACCATGGGAGGAAGGCGTGTCTGACTAGTCGAGGGTAAGCGACAGGGACTGCGCTCCCACAGCCTGAGCGGCCATGAACTTAACCTACCAAGCCGGCCACTCCTACTCCGCCAACACCACCACCACAGCACACTCTTCAACTACACACACCCACACAAACCCCCAACACGTCCACATACCACAATTATTACCAGATCCAGTTCGAGAAGAAGCTATACTGCACCACCTCACCACCGTCGCTTCTTGCCACCTCAGAGATCCTTCGTCTCCAGGTCTGCCATTCGGCACTACAACCACATCCTGATTATCCTAGCTAGTATAACCGTGACAAGAACAGCCGCATCCCAACCACTATAAAGGAGAATGCCCGTTTAACACTACCTATTATGGCCCGTGTTTATGTTGTAGTTGTTTTCTTGATACAAATATCAACCTCTGGTTAAAGTTCATTCATTAAACTGTTATCATCGTCATTATTCGTGGAGTGTACCGCTGTGCTCAAGGGCGAACTACGCACTAAGGTCGTACCGCCGTGCTCAAGATCGTACCATCGTGCCATGCTTAAGGGTTGCACCGTCGAGTTCGTATGGTTTTATATATGAATCAAACAAATTCATTTATGGTATTTCTAAATAATTACCATAATCATTAACGATGTACAACGAAGTCAAGAAAAGGAGTGTAATATCAGGGGCAGTGTATGGCTAGGCGCGCATACGGTATGTACAAAGTGGCGTAGTTTGAGAGCCGAAGTGCAGAGATGAGTTAAGGTGTAGCTTAAACTGTTAAGCGATGGTAATTGGGCAATATGGATAAGGTCATGATCTAATTCTAGAGTTAACCATAAGTTAATTCCTGAGTTAACCGTAAGTCCCAGCCTTTAAATTTCAATTACATTTTTTCCTTCAATAATTTGGGATATCAAATTAACTTTGTACTAATAGCAGGTTTCTAAATGCTTCACTTGAGCCACAGTATAACTACCTAATATGAAAAGGTTATACGACAAACATCATTATATGTAAAAATAAATCAAAACATAAATCCTTTGTCTAAACTTACCTTTAAAATCCAGGGTCAGCAAGGAGAGCAGCCTAGTCTAGCCCGGGCCAACGCCTCAGTAAACACCTGGATTAGAAAGATATAATCCGATTTTTATTGTCAAGAAAAAACAATTCCACCCAGCCTTATGTGTGCGTATAATGCATCACAATACCCGCCACTGATATGCTGTGTACGAAATATTTTCAAGGTAACAAAAGTGAAAAAATCAAGACAATAAACCGATACCAAATCCTGAATTCATGACGTACCTGATACTGTCCTCACGTTGTATTAATAATCAAACCTGCTATCTCTACTTTTTATATAAAGCTTGACGCGTGTTATAACTAGATTTATCTTTTGATTCTGAGAAATAATGTCAGTCATATACACAATCCATGGCTCTGTATTATTATCATCATTATTATTATCATTATTTCGTGGCAACCATCGACCAGGATGAAAGCAGTAAATGTTCCGCGTGGCTTCACCCATGCCGGCAGCAGCAGCAGCAGCAGCCGTGCGGGCGGGGAGCCAGTTAGTCAGTCAGTGACCGGCCTCCCTCACGCAGCGGAAGGTTTAGGTGCGACCCCCTGCACGGCCAGTGTCCCCAAAGCCCCACTTCCCGGCCCCAACCCCGTTCCTCTCCAACGGTGGCATCCGAGTGGGGGAAAAGATTACAGCGACATGACATCATGAGGGCAAAAGCACCCCTGAGAGATCCCACAATTCGGACTACTGCAGTTGTGTTTTCTCACTTAATGTATTCATCACACGTGCAACTCTACCTCCATACATGCTTATCAACAACGCATCGCCTTCTTCAGCATATGTACTTTACAAGATACCTTAATTATCTGCGTAACAAGCACCATTAAAAAAAAAATTAAGTTCTGTTCCAACAACTCTAAAATCCCTATTACCCTACAAGTTCCACTCCACACAGTTCTCACTCGCCGACTGGTCCCACTCCGGCAACGATTCCACTCGCTCGCAGGTCCCACTCAAGCACCGATATCACTTCGGTACAAGTCCCAGTACGGCATAGGTCAACCTTTTGCAAAATACCCCATTTCTACACTGGTTTGGCTCCACAAATTCCACCGCCACATAGATCCCCTTCCCCCACGAGTCCTATTCTCCCACAAGTCAACAAAGAATATGTCATCTCTTGTAACTGAGCAGAATAAACTTGGCAAGGAGTCACACACACGAGTCGTTTACATATTTCATCCTGTTGTCTTAAATTTGTAAATCTGTGTGTGAGTGTGTGTGTGTGTGTGTGTGTGTGTGTGTGTGGTGTGTGTATGTGTGTGGGTGTGTGCACTCGCAAGGATACTATTACGTGAGTTTTCACCCGTGTTGTTCAGCCTCAACCTAGGATGCAGCTGCATGTATGTACCACAAATTTTACAAATACACACACACACACACACACACACATACATAGGACAGAAAGAATAATTCCTACGTATTCCCTGCGTGTCGTAGGCGACTAAAAGGGTTGGGAGCGTGGGGCTGGAAATCCTCCCCTCCAATTTTTACTATTCCCAAAGAAACAGAGAAGGGAGCCAAGTGAGGATTCTTCCACTAAGGCTCAATCCTCTGTTCTTGAAGCTACCTCGCTAACGCGGGATATGGATTACATATATATATATATATACATATATATATATATATATATATATATATATATATATATATATATATATATATATATATATATATATAAGCTGTGGTACATATATACTAGGCTAAGAGCTAGAAAGGGAAGGGTGTGTGACTGTGGACTGAACGTTAGAAACCAACATGTATGCAGGGTTGGAGGGAACTAGACAGTCACTGATGTTGGCTCACTGAGCCGCTGTTATTAACCTTGCCAGTAAACTAGGCAGCATTGATGAGTGGTCGTTCAGCGACCAACACATCATTATACAATATATAAACAGATTTTCATCAAGGTTGTTAGAAATATGAACGGGATGAAGCATCTTTATGATTGTAAACTCTCAATCACGTTTCCTTGCCTATAAATAACCACTCTACAAAATTGTTTAAAAACTAAGTAAACCTATTTACATGATGATTCCCTCTTGGTAGATTAGCCAATGGAAAACAAATAACATATTCTTGTTCATCAGTTTTCGTCGATATGAAGAAAAAGAATAACTCATGTACAACCGCGTAATTATATACGTAGTTCACCAACCGGATACAGTAGAGGAAACCCTGGTTTGTCCCCTCAGAAACACAGCCATGTTTCACCGAGACCTGAGTTACTACAAAACCCTACGTTTTTACGCACTGAATATGCAGCATAATTCCCCTATATGTGAACGATACGAATGTTGAAAATAAAATCTACAACACTTGGGATAAAATGTGAAACAGACTGAATTGTATTATCGGACAAGCTCTACTACTGGAGAACTTGATACATGGTTTTCGACAATTAGCAGAAGCGATGAAAAATAAAAAAACGAATTGTAATTGACTGCACACATTGTCCTTTACGGAAGTCAATACCAATATGCTTACAAAATTTGGGAATATTTCTCAAAGAACACACACACACACACACACACACACACACACCACATCAACTAATGACTAAAAATAATAACAATCTAGTCAGGTACAATAAACCTGTACAGCTATGATGCATACACTTAGAAAACAAGTCTATTAATACATGTAGTTACTGTATGTGTTAGCTTAAAATTACTCCACAAGCAATAACTCATTCCTGGTATGACTTTAAAGGTAATTAAAGCAAATGAAACACAACAGTATGCTAAATGCTTCATTAATGAACATCTGTCCACCATGGCAGTTCCTGAGCATCGGAAATTATCTGAATTACGCGCCCTCATATTTCAGGGGTCATTTTTCAGCCCCAGTGTAGAATGAAGATATGAAACAAAAGAACTAAATTTATATTTTTATGACCTTTCTGACGACGTGCGAGGAGGACGTGACTAACCCAGCTCGTGGAACCCGCCCAGAAGAGGAGGTCTGTATTGCATCAGGCGATGGAGCGAGCCTACGTGTGGCGCCGTTTGGCTGCCTCCATGTTAGGATCCCCCTTCATGTCATTTGCCATATCCTCCTCAATGATATTTGCCTCAGGGTCCTGAGGCCTTAATCCCCAGAGGTCTTGGCGCTTAAATATGATGGTTAGAGAGTGAAATACGAGTACATGAAGCGTTGATATAGTAAAAAGTGATAAAATACGTTATCTGTAGTTTGTTGTACTAAAATAACACAGAAGTATTTTTGCTAAGGTAGTTGGTTGTAATAATCATACAAATGAACGTAATATCATTCCAGATATAGTATATGTGCAACACATGGATATATGGTAGTTAAATCATATTAGGATATAACAGTTCTGATTTAATGCACTGACATTTGCCGTTTCATACGATCACGATATAGCAAGTTTAGTTTAAACCACTAAGAATTACTATATAAAGAGGATACACTAGGTCTAGCTTTAAACTCAGCTATCCTTTTTATGATTGTAGGTTATGACAGGCATGTGGCACTTCTGTTAGGATTCTAAGATACGGTAGCAGTGGGATCGTATACTAAGAATCGTAGACTACAAAATTATGGTAAAAAAAAAAAAAATAAGGTATATTTCTGATATACGGTAAGTGCATAAATGTGCCTCACAACGGGGTGTCATTTCCTACACTTCAACAAAGGACAAAGGTCTTTACCCCTACATCAAGACAAAGGACTTGTTATATCTCCACGTACCTTGATACAACTGGTAATTATATATCGGGGAAAATGCACTGTAAAGAGGCATTATATATATATATATATATATATATATATATATATATATATATATATATATATATATATATATATATATATAAGCTTAGTTTGACTTGCTAGACGAAAACAAAGACGCTTTAAATATCATGTAACGGGGAAAAAAATATAACAAAAAAGAATCCAATCAAATATGAATATATATATATATATATATACGCTTTTCGTCCTCAATTCAGAGGATGACAAGCCCTTCCCAAGAGTGACAAGTTTCCTCCCAAGGTGACATGTAACTAACGTCATCAAGTGGGATACATATTTCATCAAGCTTCACTATGAATGCCGCTCGATCGTGCAACTTATCGCCAGCGTACAAGTTAAGCCATTTCCATCGTAGAAGTTATTTTGGGTGCTACACAAGGAAAAAAAAATATATTTGACTGTAAAATTTATGGCTGGTCGAGGTGCTGGCGCTGAGAACTTTATATTCGGTCATCTGTTACCTATAGTAAAGTGGATTTTTTCCTTTTCAAATATTCTACTTTAACCCAAAATCTAAACATTTATTTATCACTGTTACGAAACAACCGTTAAAATGAGGCTGACCACTTGAGACAGGTAAGCTATACATAGATGTCTTAGTATATATATGTAATAAGATCTTACGTCGTAGTCATAGTAGAACAGATGCATCGTATATCTGCAAGGAAAATTAGATGAAAAGAAATTCGTGCAATTTGGGATGACTTTCCAAACAACACTTAATGGAAGCGAGGACCAAGGAATTTGTTTGTTGTCCAGTGTCATGGCGTGAAGCATGTATGTTTTCTTTCGTATCAGCTCGCTGATTAGAAGAAGCTTGGCGATGCCTCGTATTAATAAGTCTAATCTTATCGGTTCTGTTTTTCTGACCTGGCAGGCTGGTTGCTACTAACTTGCTAGCGAGTTGATTACACCTTCAGCTGACCGAATAGACGTCTCCGATAAAGATAACTTAAACTTGAAAATAAGAACCCATAGAGAATACTTGACGTAAACATTTATCCTACCAGAGGGAAAATAATAAAAAAGAAAATAAGAGTGCTGAAGTACAAGAACACACACACTTATAAGAAAACAGCCAACAAAAAATTTAGAAACAGTCTATACATACTGAAATATGCTTTACCCAGCCGTTGCTAAGGTCTCCCTTATCATGTGGACGGGATAACATTACGATATGGTACCTTTACGATGTTTGCTGGCTAAAACTAGCCTACTTTAACCTGACACTATCCCTAAACGATATCTCATTTCCTTATCCTACTCCAGGTTATGTATGCTGTTAACTTTGAAATCGCTGGCATTTGCTTGCCGTACGTCTACCTATATATATGATCTCTGAAATATGTACTTAGAGACAAGTCAGAAGGAACATTGCAAACCAAACTAACTTTTCCGTGTCACTACGTCCTTCAGAAGCACTTTCTTTTTTTCTCTTTTTTCATGTGATTTTTCCCCTCTTGGCCACTTCACCACCCGTAATAACTTAAATAGAAAAGGGACGGATTCGTAGGGGAAAACAATAACTTTCAAAGAAACACAAGAGATCATTCATTACTAAAATAGAAGTTCCCATCAGTGGCGTGTGTCGCTAGGAGGGGCAAGGCTCTCACGCTATTATAGATAACCAGAGGATAACCGGGGAGTTGGGTATAGTACCTCGGACATTTACCCGGGTTTTTGTCTCCTGCCTGATGTCCGCTGTGCACCCATCACGCCACCTGGAATTGTGATTGATATATATTGTACGCCCATTAATGTACTCGTGAACGTCCGCAGTCCATCACAGCCTGTCTCGATGAAACTAGTACTACAGGTACATGTAATGAATAGCCAAACGCACCAGTAAAGATGGAAGATACATTATACTTCGCTGATCAGGTACTTATGATGGTGGAGTATGACTTGATCTTGATTACTACCCGACTTATATACTCCGTTCTATTTATTTATATACTTAATAAGGCAAGAAAAAATATTTCACCTTTACCTGCATGTATTTATACAAACATCTTTAATGTGACTGATGGCAACGGTACAATTCTGTCATTTAACACAACCGTACATACATCATACACAGCCAGGGATCTGAGACGATTTACGAAACATAGAGAAATTAGGGTTGCTTAAGTGAATCGAGTCAACCTGTGCATAATGCAAATAAGAACAGAAAAATGGGGGAAAAGGGAGAAATCAACGTTGGTGTTCGATGATCAACAGAGCAAGCGTCACCAGCAGACATACGTGACTTGAGGCTTGTGATGGACGAACATTCTCACCTAGTCACTATCTAGCATCTTAAATGACTAAGCTAAAGGCCCGACTATGTCGCTCGCCGACAGTGAATCTGTAAAAATATTCAACTTATGCCTCTTTGGAAATCTTCATCTGCACATTACTTGCCTTATTAAACAGCTAAATTTAAGTAATAAGCATGTAAACCCTATTACCAAACTAAAGAAAAAAAATATGAGAAAAATGGGAAAGATGCATCGTCTTTTTGTTTTCCTGATAAAAGAATGCAAACATGTAATGACTTTCATTTCAACGACGCTAATTTTGCAGCAAAATCTAATAAGAAATGTGTATAAAACCAGCTGATAAGCCTCATGATTCACCACAACAGTGCAAGGTCAAAGCAAGTGGGAGTGATGCACGGGTTGAACACACCAAAGGCTTCACCACCGGAGATATGGCTTGGCTACATGTGACACCCTATGACACAGGTGCCGTAATGAGAGGATTCACGACTGCATGGTGGAGGTTCTTACTAATACCGCAGTTTCGCAGTCGTTAAGACAACGACAATGGTTTGCACCTGGCATTATGGGTCATAGTCTCACATCGATGGTTTTCGGGGTTTCAAACTATAAATATTACATGGGCCGATCTCTAAATATAACTACCAATCAGCTTCAAGCAGCTCACTGAACTGTAAATACTGCCCACGACCAACGCGAACAATTTCTCTTGACAGACTCTCCCAATTTTAGGTGTCTTTAGTGGACTTGTTCACCAAAATAACTTGCTAAATAGGTTCTAGTAGAGCAATGAAATACTTCTCTAATGAGCTGTTTAGTCCCTCAGGGTAAAGACCTGCTGAATATAAATATTCATCACGTCGGGGAGGAGAGCTGTTGTGATTATACAGGGCAAAATGTGCTGATGCGACAGAACAAAAGCAAGAAATCTCAAGCCCAGGCGGAAGAGCCGGGGAGAAGGGGAGGCGGGATATTTCTGTGCTGTCAACCATTGTCGTCATCAAGGTGATCAAGCCGGTTCTCACTAAGGTTTTCTGAACAATTTCCTTTTCTACTTTTAACCTGTTAACTAAAACATCGATCCAAAACATCTACACAATATGCTATGCACATCAAAATTAATATTCTAACTCTACGCCGAGTCAATAGTAACTCACAAGAGTCTGTAGTACTAAACAGTATGCCTAATATTGGCCGCATCAACACTCATGCCCACACTGTTGCCACACAAATACTCATGCAATACACTGTACCACAATATATAGGAAATATAATGACACATTTATGCATTACAAGATATAACATATAACATTACTACGACGAAACTACATCAACGTACATCTAATCACACTGCTAAGCCAACATTCATGCTCAAACACCACATATGTACTGCATGTGTGCCATAACGTTCGTAAATTTCCTGTTACGTCACACTTTATGCTATATGGTCACATGAACACCCACGCCGTACACTTTACCACGAATTCACTCAAACTATACATCAAACAAGCTTTTACTACTCTAACGATTCTTTCCCTCATCTCGTCTAATTTCTTTGTTTTCGCCTTTGAAATTAATATCTACAAATACTTATCTACGGCTAAACTATAATATATACAAAAAAGAAATAATTTCCAGAATAGACAAGAACGACAGCTTAAATGACGTTCCTCGACGTAACCTACTGACAACAAGAACTAGGCTATGAACAATGCATGACTTCTGACCTTTCTACCATGCCTGTACACTTTCCAAGTACCTAACATTCATAGAGAGATTTCATCTCCTCAAAATACGGAGTTAGTATTATAGTGACAATGGACTGGAGAAGGTAGCCCAGTAAGCGTGGACAGTTCCAAGAACAAGAGACGCTACTCCCAATCCCCGGAAGCAGGCAGTGTGCATGTTATATGCCTGTTGGTAGACAATATTCTAATACGAATTAACATAAGTTGCATTTTTATATGAATTGATTGACGTGAATATTTCGATAATTATATATATCATTGTTGTTTGAAATAAGTATTAAAATATATAAGTTCCCGATAAAGAGCAAAGCGAATTCTAGCCCCCATTATATCAGTATGTAGGCTCCATTAACTGTCAACAGCACTACATTCTTGTTCAATCGACCAAATTGTCGGCCAGTCTCTCGCGATCGCCGGGGGTGGAATGCTCCAGGTCGTGGCCAGGTGGAGCCAGACCCGCACCCGAAGCTGCCACACCTTCGATCTTGTTGCGTTGCTTAGAGTCCAGCGTTCATGATACGTCGTTGCGGACCTGCTTGCTGTCTCTCCACTTCACGCTCGCTGATAAAACCAAGGTCAACGCTGACAGCCACAAGCCTATACTGTTCTGCTTCGGTGCCCCTAATCCCTTCCATATTGCATGTAATGGTCCCAGTCAACGACAGCTATATCTTGAAAGTTTCATCTGTAACAGTCCTTAATCCCTGACTTGTCCACCATGATGGTTCCATTCTCTGTCTGGTTGGTTGACAAAACTGGAATGTCATACTGATTTGCCTGCTACGGCGGTCATGATTTCTTTTATGACTGCAATGAAGCTGTACTTCCTCCAGGTTGACTCTACCAACACGATCCTTACAGATTTACTTTACGGATAAATTCCTTTCTTGGTCTACTTTGCACACATGGTCTATTCCTGATCTGTCTATACATCTTCAAAGTCAACTCAACGCCTGTAATTCTTAAGAGGTGATTTCTACTAACCTACAATTCTAGATATCTTCACCGACGTCATAACACCACAGGTCAATTTCAAGGCCATTAATTTCTACCGAGATAACTTTAACGATCCTGGTCTTTAACTTTGCAAGGTTCTATGGCCCCACTGGATTAACTATAACGGATAAAAACCTTTCAGCTTGATTTGAACGGGCCTGTAATCAAGATGGCTTTAACAGAAAAAGAAGTATTTTTGTATATACCAGGTCAGGAAAGGTCGTGGAGTGCTTCCTTAACTAACGTGGGTGAACTTTAACAACTTGTATCATTTGTTAGCTAACATGGGTAAACTTCAACGTGTTGAATATTTCATATCCTCGGTAACATGAATCTTCTTTGACCAACCATGGGCGAACCTATAATCCATCTTAGGCTAAGTTTAAACTGCCTCAAATCTTTCCTGAACTACCCTTCCTGCACTATCTAATACCATAAATTCTTCCCGTACTAACCTACTATCGGTCCGGGTCCTCAGTGAACTATGCATAAAGACCCAGATCGCTCTGGTCTATTTTAGACTACCTAGATAACTTTCTTGATATTTTCAGCAAGTGCAGCTCTCTGTTAGGTGGAAGCTGGTTCATGATCAATCTTAATATAGATAGCAAAAGCACAGACAAACACTATATTCATATGTAAGTACAAAAAAAGGTGAAAGATGCATCATGTTATACACAGACTATGAATATTATATATATATATATATATATATATATATATATATATATATATATATATATATATGCACCAAACTTTTCCCCACAGCATGGGAAACTTTTGTAAACTGCACAATTTACCTGAATATCGAGGAGCGAGATGGATGTAAATTCCTTTGGAACGTCTTGAGCGAAGGCTGGTATCTGTAACTTTAAGTGAGAGTAAAGTATCCCGAGTGTGACAGCAAGCGAGTGTGGTACAGGGCCAGACTATGCGTCTGGCAGGAATCACCGCGCAACACATACTGACTCTCTTTACCACGCGGCCACGCCACACCCCCACCACCCACTCACGTTCGTACAACAGCCGCACGCCCGTAGTGCTCGCATTCGTACGCACATCCCTTCACACATCTGAACAGTGTATTCACAGTGGCGTTTACGGAGATATTGTATACACATCCGTATTAATGCCTCTCCGTACAATCGGGTACACAGCCCATTCTTGTATGCAATCACGTGCGCAGTTGCACATAAACATCATACGCACACAAATTCGTGTGCACGCCAGTACAATTATGCTCATAATCGTAACGCAATAAGAAACTACTGCAAAAATTTTCGCCACCGTAGATCCCTCGATTCCATATTGCAGTTCTGTACTGCACGCGCATTGATCTAATGCGAGCTGGTAAAAGAACAGTCCCATCCCGTCCATTGTGAATAACTAAAACCTAATAAAGATTGATAGTGTCTGTGTAGACTTTAACATCCTCCTTCCTTGGTATCACTTTATTAGGTGTATTTTCACTGCATATTTTCAGCCCTTTGACTGTTTCATTCAATAAACCGTTGATTGATATTATCATTACTTTTATTTTCGTATACACAAGCCTGTGTTTTAGGTCAGTACTAACAGGATTTTCACTTCATAATCTACAAGATGTTCACACACACACACACACACACACACACACACACACACACCATACAGAAGTTCTTTAAAAATGTGTAATAGAATAGAAAGTTCAAGAATTGGTTCCCACAAGTGTAAAACTCCATCCCCGTACTGAACAATAGGTAGTTATACTCACATAAACCTGCAAGCATACATTTGCATTAGTACATCAAAGCCCGCATAAAAACGCGTCTACGCGCTCAGTATTTTGTATGCAGGTAATACACATATGTTGTGTGTCACTCCAGGTTACGCTGTATGCTTGCCTTCGAGTCTGGGCCCTGTTGAGGATGATTACGTTGAAAGATAGTCGTAGCACACACACACACACACACACACACACACACACCAAAAGTATGATAGAAAAGGTTCAGAGGATAGGCCCTATAAGTGTAAACTCCCACACATTCCACGTGGTAGTATAAGCTATAGCACTATTACCTAATTACATGTATTGTAAACATTTAAAAGGGTGTATGATTAACATTTTCTGTTGTTTATCAATGGCTCTTTCGCTTATTTCCTTTTCTGTCTTCCCCTCAAGTTCTTCCCTTCCAATTTTCTCTTCCCCTCAAGTTCTTCCCTTCCAATTTTCTCTTCCCCTCAAGTTCTTCCCTTCCAATTTTCTATCAGTTTCATCACGGGAAACAACAGGACCGATTTTCTAGTTCGAAACATTGACCAGGGGCCATTCCCAGGTTGTAACCAAGATCATTTTAATGATGAAATGTCTAGATATCTTCGTCGACATTCAGTGAAAGGTGTACCTTTCATAGTTCTTTAAATGATGTCAAGCCTTCCTTGCATTCTTTTTTTAATGTCCTTCATGCATATTTCACAGTGAACTATTCTAAGCATTTTTCTTTTTTTCATTATAACCTGATATAAAGTCCCCTTGTGTACAACGTAATGACGAAATATATTCAAGACTAGTGAAAATAATCTGATTGTGAATAAATTTTCTATGATACCGACCATAATCTATGATGAAGTGGAGCGAAACGATTTTCATTACAAAAACATAATTTTGGGACGCCTTTGAAGTCATGTCGTCAGGTCGGAAAATTTTCACGATCATTGATAATCTTGACAACCATGTTACTTTATCCAGATTTATGTAACTGTGTTGACAGGCTTCATTACGTAAGACAAAAGTGTCTTTCACTAAACTATTCACATGTATAATGTGACGGTCATACAGTAGACAGGCTATGACTTCCTAATGCTGAATTCGAAAATAACCGAGTGCTTCTCTTTATGTAACACAAGTTTGTATCAACGACAATAAAAAGAGAATTAGCGTATCCTTGGAAACAGCCGTTCAAAGGTGTCCACTGTATATATATATATATATATATATATATATATATATATATATATATATATATAGTTCACGGCTTCGGAAATCGTGACAGTCGCCCCTGACAACAGCCTTGCCTTCCTCCTCCTTGTCAGGTCCTCTCTCTCTCTCTCTCTCTCTCTCTCTCTCTCTCTCTCTCACACACACACACAATTGTTGATATCCCAATATCCCTCCCTACTCCCTTTCTCCCAGAGCTGGACCCAGCACAGGGCGAGAGCTATGACTCACAGGAAAAATTGTATTTTCAATCGATGGCAAAATACTTAAATGACACGCTGCGGGCGAACAAATGCACTACACACAGCACGGAATCCGGACTTCTACTTGCTGGTGTATCCTACAGCAAGGCTCACTGGGAGGACTGTTGGCGGGATTCATGGTGTATAAGGACCCTGTATACCCTACTTGTGGTCAGGATCGCCGCTAATCTCGTGGGAGGCTGCTTCCCTTGGTCTATGCAGAGACGAGTGGTAACAGAAGTGGGTTATCCAGGCCCGGCATCATTTCTGCAGGATCATGGACGTTCTATTTATGTCTTTTGGGTTAATTATGTGTGTGTGTGTACTGCATTATTGACTATGCGCGTTCGTCTGGCAAGGTTTGTTACTGTGTGAACGATATTTCGTGCTCATACGTTTAATGCTTCACTTACTGTAGAATAAGTGCATGGTGTGTGTGTGTGCGTCAGGTAGTGTCTCTGTTACCGTATGAAATTGCTTCACGCTGGGTGTGACCGTGTATTAGGAACATGTCCCCTGCTGTAAGTGAGTCAGTTTAGTATATTCGTGACACAGTGTCGTAAGGATGTCATGGCGTGTCATCGAGTGGTATATTTTCCGTCACAGTCTGATGTGCGCGTGCTGACGAGCTACGAACATGTCACAGTGCTAAGTATCATTAGATATGTCTACGTATTCTTACTGTAATAAGATAACCGTTAAAGAACATGTAATGTATAAATGCATGATATTTCGTCTTATTGGAGTATGAATGCATAATATTTCTTCTTATTCATGCTATTGTCAAACTTCCGTTCACGTTCTGCTCCCTGATTGGTTCTGTGCTGGGCTGCGGGCGGGGCTTCCTAGTGATTGGCCAACTTTTGATGACAGTTTTCATAATAACCTTCCAATAACGAAGATCCCGTTTCTCTGATATTTCTCCGGAGACAAAAAAAATCTTGCAGGATACATTTGACCAATCTGATAGATTAAACTGACTTGAGACCAAACTAAGTATATATTTCTAGGATATTGTGCTGGCCTGTGGTCGCCCAGACCTGGAGTCGCCAGCCCTGAGTGAGGGAATTAGTGCGTGACCGTTACACGTAACACTTCCTTCATATTGTACGACTGTTCCATTGGCGTGAGCTTACAACACACTAAAACTTTACGGTGGTGTGGGCTTACGACACACCAAATCTTTCCAGAGGCGTGGCCTTACATCAAAACATACCAGTGATGTGAGTTTATGACACACCACTATTGTTAGGTGTGATCTTACGACACACTAGAATCTGATATATATATATATATATATATATATATATATATATATATATATATATATATATAAAGATAGAAAAATGAAGACCTAACCTACTGACCATACTATACCGCCCTAGCATTGACAGAACTGTGTATATTGTAATCTCTCACTTTTGATGATGTACTCAACTGTAGAAATGGGTGCGATGACGGAGGAAGAAGGGGAAAGGGAGGAAAGAAAAAAGATGAATGGGTCTAAACGCGTGATGAAGACATGAAAGATGAAGCAATGAAATAGTACTAGATCGACACCAGGATACATATGATGTGGTATGTGTTCTTATATACACATATATAAGCAATATTTTATTTGCAATGCCTCATATTCAAATCAAGAAATCAGTTGAGTTGTGAGGCTTGCAATGAAATCCAGATCTCACCACATGACGGGCGTGAGCCTTGCAGACTTTTTACTATTCCTCAGTTGGCAACGCTACGAGATGACAAGATGGTGAATAATCTAGACCTGCGCGGTGCGACCATCTGACCAGCTGGTGAGTAATCTATACCGGCACGGTACGACCTCCTGACCAGCTGGTGAGTAATTTACATGGATACGGAATTAGCCTTTGGCCAGCTGATGAATAATCTAGACCACAGAACGACCCTTTGAACAGATGGTGAATAATCTATACCAGCACGGAACGACCCTTTGACCAGCTGGTGGATAATCTAGATCGAAACGAAACGACCTTTGGACCAACTGGTCAGCAATCTTGACTGTCTTTTGTCTGTCCCATTTACCTTCCATCTTTTCTAGTATGTAGAGTGCACTATGAAATATATATATCTTTGTAAAGTTACAATGCATAAACACATAAATCTTACTAGTGTTTCCCCTGTTTACAAGAGTCGGGAAATGTTAAGAAAACAAAACTACTTTGAAGGATGACATTTCATACTGCCCTATAAAGTGTAACCAGTTCACTGGTCCTAAAGCGAAAGACGTGTGGTTCGAAAGAGCATGGCAGTACGACCTTTGGATATGATGGCTTGGCCTTAACCTCACTATAAGAAAGGGCACTTAGAGATAAAGGAAAGAGAGGGGCCAGGAAAATGGAGACAGACAATATCAACGACCAGATTTTCACATGAAGCGAAAATGGTTGCCTATAACCAGTTCACATGAAATCATGACCTCGACCTTACCTTTGGCCCTTCCTACAACAGATTCAGAGACTTGAGTCACCAGTTTATGTGAGCACCCACATGCACCTCCCACGCCAGCAACGTTCTTCTGCATAGTTCCTATTTGAGTTCTAAAGACGATGTCATATTACTTAGAATTTCTCATAAAACATTTAAACGACATTACTCTGAAAATATATATTTACATCCGTGCCAAACAAGTGAACTCACCTTGGAATTTCCATCAAATAAATCTGCTTAGCTCTACCTCAGCCAATCAGATACGTTTCTCTGCTGCACAAAATACTGAATAGTTACGGAGTAGAATCGAGCACCTGAATGTGAACCGGGCTCGAGGTTAGCCACACAGACACAATATAAAGACTTGGACAAAACTAGCGACTTTACACGTCCATACCAGGCAAGGCACTGGTTGAGGCCTTGGCACAACTCCTTCGACCTCACCTAACACTTACTGTCACCACCGAAAAGATGAATATACGGACAAATCACAAAGCATCAAATTACGCTCAGGCCAACTTCAAAGGTTTCATGCGCAAGCGTGCGTTCTCCTCTGCAAAGCGCCAATTGTCTGTGTCCATGGCGTGAATAAGAAAAGAATGCGAGCACTGTGAGGGTGCCTGCCCGGTGTGGCAACTGTGCGGGCGGCCCCCGTCACGCCACCAGCCGCCCGTGTTGACTACTTCATACACAGCGTGAGATTCCGATTTTCTGCACCCAATTTTGTTCCTTGCTCTTGTTCCAGATGCTGTACACTATGTTTTTACACTCTTATCGCATCTGAGGACTCACCATAATCACCCGGGGGGGAAAGGTGTTTATATTGGAACGTCGAAGATATATGGATGAGGCTGCGATGGACGCGTTGATGAATAGCTTTGGCCAGACGCTTGTCACCGGTCATGCGGGCCCCACACGTACACACCCTGCTTTAGACCCTCGCTCTGTGTTCTGTCCTACACTCTACATCCTCGTCATGCACTATACCAGATATGGACCCTAGTCTTTGATCCGGTCGTAAACTCGTTCTACGCAACCTCCTCTTCCTCTCCCTCTCACACCCTGCCCTACACCCACAACATACATCCTAACTAGAAATTTATCTGTAGAAATATCATACTTTATTATCCAGAGAGGATAAAATTAAAGGAAAGGCAGTTCTCAAAGGATTAATGTCACCATGTGTCTGTGGTGATCACTCATGTATGTAAGGTTGTGCAAAATGTACATACACAGCTCAACCAAGCGCGTGCAAAAAACGCTTAAGCACATACAAGCACACCTGGCGTAAACTGGGGTGTACGTGTATTCAGAAGGTGAAGACATGGTGAAGGTACAAAGATGTAAGATGGGGCAACTAAGTATTGCAAAAAATTTCCCGCAACACAAGTAGTAATCACACAAACAAGACCCAACGACTACAAAACTCTTCCTCCATCTTACAAGAACATAGAACGTAATCACACATACACACACACACCAGGGTACGACCCATCGGTCAGCGAAATCCACTTCGACCAAGTCTGCCTTCAACAGTCGCCTTACGTCATTCAGATAAAACTGGCTCGTTCGATCATCGAGCCGTTGATTATAATGTGGCTCGTCGCACACAAACACATATATTTGACTCCCTCTTTCTCCTCTGTTCCTTTTACCAATTCCCCAGTTTCCCTCACACTATCCCCTTTCTCTTTTTTTGCCTTTTCTTTAAAAGAAAGAACAAGTTAAGGAAATAACTCAAGGTTTGCATATCTATATGTCAATGTTACTGGACTTCGCCTGCTCTAGGTTACACCACAAAAGTCACCCACGATAGGGTATATCATTGTCAGTACGCTACGCTCTTAAGAAAGAAAACTTCTCTCTCCGAACGTCTACATTTTCTTGCCACTTAAAGTAGCGCAGCCCTGGGCTACAGTAGCCTTTTGAAAGGTTCTGGGTAACACCAGGATTCCTTCATATGAATTAGAGAAACGTCTATCGGTCTGGTAGGATGGTTCAAGCAGAACCCCGCAACCTTAACATTAATAACAGCACTAAGGAAAACTCTCAGTACAATAACAGCACTAAGGAAAACTCTCAGTACATCCTATCCCCGAACATTTCTCAGCACAACCTAGGATCGTCGATATCCGGCACTACACCACTAGATGCTTACTAAAAATTCTTGGGGATAAAACGTGTCCCATCTGTTGCCACTGAGCGAAAAGAGCTATATCTTAGAAAGATAATTTGGAATTTGATTACTTGCAAAATTATATTAAGGGTAGTGGAACTCAACTTTTATAGAATTGATTTCCTTAAAAAGTGTATATAAGATCTCATTCATTGTATGCATGTGGGAAAGGACAGTAGAGGTAGACAAGATTTTGTAGAGGATACGGGTGTGTTGTAGTAAGTATTCAAGAACGGACGCAAAAATGCATAATGATAAATTATAACCACTAAAAAAAAAAAACTGCCATACACTAAACAGAAGTATGACCAGCTCTGGAGACGTAAGTCTAACTAGCCTAGCTAGCCTGATGCGTTAGGCATAACCGGAGGATGACCCTCCTCGGTGCCTGTACATATGACCTCGACCTTTGACTTTTCATTCTCATCTAACCCTTCATTACATGCACTACGTACGGTGACTTTACTAAGACAGAAAAGCACAAGGAACACATTGCTATACTCACGCGCAAGGAAGTTAGACCCCTATTATCCTTGCATTGCAGAAGGTAACAGCATCCACACTAATATGATACATAAAGATTTTAAGACAAGCTGTTATTACTGCGGAAACTAATACATGGGGTGAAAGTACGTCAAACTGAACCCACGAAGTGAGTAGATTACCTTAGATTTGTGATACGATTTGAAACACGTCTTAGTTGAATGAGCTTTGCGCAACTGTCCCTACCACCGATATTCCTGCCACTCATTACCAACCACTACCAATACCACTTAGTACTCGTAACATCACTACCCCCTGCTATCCCTACCATCTATCCATCCCCCTTTCGTGTCCCTTCCCTCAATCTGTAGTGTTCAAGATAATGAGGTCACGTGCGCGGCTACCGTACATGGATACTGCACACCTCAACACCAGGTAATTACCGCCACCATCTCCAGGGAGGGCGCCCAATTACATTGTATTGTACCAGCAGGAGGGAAGGAGCATCGGTTGTAAGCGGAGGGTAGGGCATAACTTTAGGAAAACAAATGTTTAAAGAATAGATAAGAAAAGCGCATAAGACTACATGTGATATAGTTGAGAAAAGGTGAGAGAATGTAGGACACGATCATACAATTTCATGCAGCGAATGTGTTTTCCATGATATATGTGGGTGTTAACGGAGGTGCAGTAGCGAACGTATTGGCAAAATACGTCGAGCAGAAGAAATATATTGAGAGGCAAGCCGCATTTGCACAAATCGCTTCACAAAGTATTTAGTATCAAAAAACTATATTCATGTTTGAAACTTACGTGTCACGATTTTTGATCGATGAGCTGAAAGCCTGCCACAGCCAGAATTTTTACGAAGCCCAATTTATCTTTCTTGTAATGGCGACATAGAATTTTGTAAACAGACTTGTTTCTCGTAATGTTTCCAGGTGGTCGGATTTGAATCCTGAAGAGCGAAATCCAGGTATGAATAACTAAAAAGCAACCACACTGTCATATTTACATAGGAATCTTGGGAGTGAAGCAGACGGCCTTAACAACGTTGTGCATTTGCTTGACAACGAAGGGTCATTGGGAGAAGTACAAAAGTGATTAATGAAAAATAATGTTTGCAAACGTAGACTGGAAGATTTAGAAACGTTTGGATAAGAGCTGAATCTATAAAAACATATGATGAATTGATAGGGATGAATACATAAAGTTTAGGTACTAAAAAGTTGATACATATATATCAGCTACAAGTAGGGTACCCAAAGAATACGAAGCTGAATTATTCTCAGTATGATTAACGAAATAGTTTAAAGCTACGTTATTAAAACATTTGCTTGTTAGGAAAAAAAATTCAACATCAGAACTTTATCGTCCTATTGAAGCTAGGTTAGGGGGGATTAGCCATGCAAGATAAAGTATACAAGTAATCTCTGACTTTTAAGTTCGACTAACTAGTAGGAAGAAAAGCCTAAGGCTCTTTCAGTAAAACTGAAATATAATGAAAAAAATGGATCAATCAGCATCAAGCAACAGCAGAACATAGTAAACGAATGGCTGTAACAAAGAGGCAGAAGCACCCCATTCTGGCTGTATGTGTTCTTGACACAAGAGAAATTTCACCTGATATACAACATGCGAATTTCCCTTTATGGGGCTCATGGGAGGAATACATGATAGGCGTGATGACTAGCATGAAGGGGAAACGCCTGGTTTCCCCTACCATACACCCAGAGTAAACAGGTCGTGGTTACCCCAGGCGGGGCGGGCGATGGAGTTGCGTTTCGTTTTGATGTAGTTTACATACGACTACGCCCAGCGGGAAGGACTTCTTTTTTTTCTTTTTTTGCTTTGAAACTGCATACATACGACCACATCCGATGGGTAGGATGACGGAATCGTGTTTCGTTTTGATCTTGCGTGCGTAATTACGACTTACGTCCAGCGGATGAGACGAAAGAGTCGATTCGTTTTGACCTGGATTACATACGACCATGTTGGACCGGGAGGGCCTGGTCAAGAATGACTCCGCTTTCCATTTTTTTAATTCTTTTACAATGTCTATGTACGAATATCAACATTTACACAAATATCTGCACTTCTTGTACTCTACGGGGTTTCACATATGGTTGGGCTTCTATCTTAATATGCCTCCACTGGCGACAGCCATTAAACCGAACAGTATGCACACATTGAGAGTCAGAGGAGGTAATCATGTAGTAAAACAGTAATGATGGAAATAACGATTCAGAGGAATATGACTGATCTCCATAGAAACCAAACATTTGAACTCCAACATTATGTCCAGCAATTTGTTATGAAAGACGACAGGAACTAATGCACCTCAAATATTGGTAATGTTTTTCTCCTCCGATATTTCTTTTTCACTGACGTCTTTCCAAAAAGGTGAATCATATAAAGCTGTGTTTTTGCAAATTATGTTGTAAATTTTGCGGATCGTCGGTGTCCTAACTGTAGATGATAGCTACACGCTGTACACCATTCGATATCAATTAACTATAAGTCCATTATTTTTGTCCAGTCCTGTGCCATTATCTACTTTGTGAGTGGCGTCTGCTGTTCCACTCCATCCGGTGTAAATGCTTTCCCTTCATGAATTGTAAAGCTTATTCTTTCATCTATTAAATTTTAGGATAGTGTTTTATATATATATAATATATATATATATATATATATATATATATATATATATATATATATATATATATATATATATATATATATATATATATATATATATATATATATATATATATATATTAGTTTATCCTTACTTTAGAAAATTATTCTCTCGATAGAGAACGGAGGTTTTGCTAGCACGACCCTAGATGGCAGTAAAATTTCATCTTATGAAGTTCAATCTTGTTACCTGTCTTAACTGCATTTTACCACCGGAGAAATGGCCACCATCACAAGAGTATGTCGATCGGCCTTAAGGCCTCACAATTCTCGGTTAATTGGGGCAAATTTGACGAGGATTGCTGGGATATCAACGTCTAAGAAGAATAAAGACACCATAAGCCTCTCAGACGAAGTAATTCAGAAAGAGAAGGTCGATACCCAGGAAAATACAGCTGTGACTAACAAGGTAAGAATGCTTGCAGTAAATTCGTAAAGTTTATTTACCATATTATTTCTAGGTTCATGATATTAGTCTTTTCCCAACAAAGATAAGGGTCCATGCTTCTGCAGGGAAGCATTTAGTACTGCATGTCTCGATGCTAGGTTTTCATAGATAACCAGACAGTCTTGTAAACGTACTTGTTATTTTTATGAACTATATATATATATATATATATATATATATATATATATATATATATATATATATATATATATATATATAAAACAATTTTGAAAGGTTCTACAGCTTCTTACCACCATGGTCAGTTTTCATGTCAACCCTAGTCAGCCAAACGGAATGTCAGATGACATTTTTTTATTGTAACATGTAACTTTATCTCTTATCAACACATCTCAATCATTTAATGTTTGTTAATAATGAGACATGATGAAATTTGGTTTATAGCAAAGTCAGAAGATTTTATATATAGCATATTCGCTAATTAGCCTTTAATTACCTATATATATATATATATATATATATATATATATATATATATATATATATATAAACGCAAAAGTATTATATAAGATAATAGGCATTAACATTTTCCGTGTGCTTGAGATTAAGTCATGAATGAAAAGTCTCCTTTAAAGGAATAGAATCACAGCCTCTTATTCCACTTGTTATAAGATTAGCCTCATATTTTCCCTGATCATCATACCCCTCTTTACTATTGAGTTACGTGTTGTCTGAGGAAATTACGATTCTACGTGTAACAAAAGTGCAGAACTAAACAAACATCAAATCTGCATCTATTAACACCGTAAACAGTGGAAAACTATTGTGACATTTAAAGTGCCATCAGTCAGTAATGGTAAGGATTTTACAATGACAATGTATTGTGGGGAAAATGCAATTGGATTTGGAGGGCATAATTCTGTTGCACTTTTATTTTATCTTTCTGTAAAAGACTTAATAAGACAGTAAATAAGTTGATAGTAGGGAGGGCAATGAATATAAGGAGAAATGTAAGGTAAAGTCAATAGATTATCTTCACAGTTTACTCTAAATTTTAAGATGATGCATTAATTGTAGGTAGCAACATTGAAAATGCAGAAATTGTTTTCATCATAGTCAAAAACTAATTTCCAGGTAGTTTGCCAATTCTGTGCTTTATGTGTATGATGTTTCCAATATTTACCTTTTTACCCATCTTTTTGATATTTCAGTGACCTCTAAATGATTTTACAAGATCAAAAAGGTATCACAAATTGTATTAAACAATTTGAATAGTCTCCATGCCACTCTGAATGCTTTCCATGTAGTGACTATCATAATTCTGACATGCAGTACCTGGAAATTTATGTAACTTTGAATGGAGACAAAATGGAGAAAGTGAAGTGTGTTTTAGATATCTGGGAGTGGACTTAGCAGTGGATGGAACCATGGAAGCGTGAGTGTCACAGGGTGGTGGGAGAGAGCGAAGGTTCTGGGAGCGTTGAAGAATGTGGGGAAGGTGAGAATGTTATCTCGGAGAGCAAAAATGGGAATGTTTGAAGGAATAGTGGTTTCAACAATGTTATATGGTTGCAAGACATGGGCTATAGATAAGGTTGTGTGGAAGAGGGTAGATGTGTTGGAAATGAAATGCTTGAGGACAATATGTGGTGTGAGGCAGTTTGATCGAGTAAGTAATGAATGGGTAAGAGAGATGTGTGGTAATAAAAAGAGTGTGGTCGAGAGAGCAGAAGAGGGTGTATTGAAATGGTTTGGTCACATGGAGAGAATGAGTGAGGAAAGATTGACAAAGAGGATATATGTGTCAGAGGTGAAGGGAACGAGGAGGAGCGGGAGACCAAATTGGAGGTGGAAGGATGGAATGAAAAAGACTTTGAGTGATCAGGGCCAGAACATTCAAGGTATTTTTATGTTTAGGGTTGTTCCTGTGTCTTGTGTATTTTCTTTTTTGAGTGTGTGTATTTTTCAGAATTTTATGTATTTTTATTAATTGCAGAACTGGATAAGTTGGGGCTTCAGTTATGAATCAGAAGTTAAGGACAATACAACGATGCACATGACATTTTTTGCAAGTGTAACACTGTGCATAGTGACTGGAGGCTTCGTCTGGGCATACATGCCAGACTTCAGGTACAACAAATGGTTTAGGTTTGGATATACTTTTGATTATCTCTTGTTTATAAGTATTACTTCTAAGTACCTATCCAAACTAGTTTTTTGAAACATTTATCAGACCTCTCAGAACACAAGAAGGATGCAAATGAAATTGATGTGTGTGCTAATGATCAAGTTGGGATGTAGATGTCAGTAGAATAGAATTTTGCACCTTCCAAAGATAAAGAACTATTCAGTAAGAAGCCATACTAAATGAAAAAAAAAAAAGTCTTAGGAGCTCTGATATGCAAACTTTAGGTAACCATTGCTAATTATGAAAGGTTTGGAGAAGGTTCATTTAAATGTTGTCAAGCCAATTTCTGCCATATATTGGTAAAACTTAAGCACTAAATTTCCTCTGCAGAATGATAGATTGGGCACAACGTGAAGCATACCTTCAGCTTCGTCAACGGGAGGCAGAAGGTTTGCCACTGATTGACCCCAATGTTGTTGATCCTGAAAAGTTTGAGCTGCCAGAGGATGAAGAACTTGGGGGTGTTGAGATAATCATTTAAATAAGGTTGATGAATTGTTTGTAGTTTTGTGTTCTGTACATAGGTACAGATGCACAATTAATGCGATTACCCAATATAATTGATAATTAATTGTATTGGTATGTAATGGTAATTAGTAAGGGTTCTGTTTATTGAAATTTTCCTTATCTGTAAATATACATACGTATTTATTCTTAGTGATTATTGATTTCCCATTTACAGACTTATAAAATGCATTTTTGTTTATCGCCTGACAAAGGTTAAACCTTGACCAACTGGATCAGGGATAGGTAGGTGTGAGCTGTAGATGATATAGGTATTGCAAGAAATATGAATATGAAGGCAAATGAATTGAGCATGGTGATGTTAGTTTGTGATAAAATGAGCTGAATAAAGGCTAAAGTAAATCCCACATCAACCAATGTTGTGCTTGTTAAAGATCCACACTAACCTGGTCTCACTTGAAAACCTTTTTTGACCAAATCTTAAAACATCCATTCTCCCAAAGAACACACTCAAAAATGTACCAAAAACTAATATCACCACCAAAGTTAGATAATGGAAAAGCAAATACACAAAGTCTCTCCTGAAACAAAAGCTTACTCATCCTTAACTCTTGACACACTTGCTGCTATCAAAACTTTATAAAGAACTGCAATGTATCCGAAAATGCCTGATCACCCATGGATACTTTTTTATTATTAATAACAATCTTGTATAACAATTCCTTTTCCATCATCCATGCTGCTGACCAATTTTGCTGACACTGGGTACCTCATGTGTCTGACACCAGTTCCCTTCAGGAACTCCCTCAATGGGGTGGTCATGGCAAGAGTCTATAACTAGTGAACTCTTGTGCTGCTTCTTAGCCTTTATGCCTCACCCTCAAAAAGCCAGTCTAGTGCAGTGTTTGCAGAGGCTTCTGATTACTACAACCTAATGTTCCTACCTACTATTTCTTTCTATTCTTACCATTTTGCCAAAAGGCAGGACTAGCACATAGCACTCACCACAGGAAAATTCTATTTTTTGTAGCTACAAAGAATGAGCTGTGCTGTCAAGTGTTGTGTGCAAGAGGGAGAGATATATTGTTTGTGGAAAGAATGCCAGCAGTCCATGTGTAAGTGAGGCAGAAAGAAAAGACAGCTATCCGAGTCAGAGGATTGCAACTTAACAACCAGTGAAGAGCTTGCACACTATGCAGCTATCATGAACTCTTGATACCCATGCAGGTAGTACTGGTAATGTACCTCCCTGGTCATTGAACTACTACCTTCACGTAGGACAATTAAATTGTTAAGCTTTATGATAGTTACCTGGAGTATGTATTACATTAGCAATAGCTACGTGTTGGCTCTAGGGGACATTTTAGAACTTTTAAGGATAAATATGATAAGCCTTTCATAATGGTAAACTCTAATTTTGAAACTAAAAGATTTTGGGCTGTAAAAATAAATTTTGGCCAAGTTTCTTCAAAAATTTAATTTAGTGCAAAATCTCAATATTTATCTGTATCTCTGGTACCCATTCCCTCCAAGAAGTCCTATCAAGGGATAGCCACGGCAAGTCTCCGGTTATCCGTCCTTATGTGCTTCCCTCGCATTCTTCCACCATTTTTCTCTGGTACTACTCCACCCTATTTGCCCATGTCACAGGTTGTGTTCCTCTCCTTCCATATCACCAAACTTTCTGAAGACAGTTCCTAAATATTTAAATTATCTCTTCCCCCATATCCAAAGTGCAATTTAGTACACTCTTGTCCTTTACTCAATGTAGTTCTCAAAATTTATACTTTCATACATCATGCAATTGAGTGGGAGATGTATAAAAGAAAGAGACAGGAGGTCAAGAGAAAGGTGCAAGAGGTGAAAAAAAGGGCAAATGAGAGATGGGGTGAGAGAGTATCATTAAATTTTAGGGAGAATAAAAAGATGTTCTGGAAGGAGGTAAATAAAGTGCGTAAGACAAGGGAGCAAATGGGAACTTCAGTGAAGGGCGCAAATGGGGAGGTGATAACAAGTAGTGGTGATGTGAGAAGGAGATGGAGTGAGTATTTCGAAGGTTTGTTGAATGTGTTTGATGATAGAGTGGCAGATATAGGGTGTTTTGGTCGAGGTGGTGTGCAAAGTGAGAGGGTTAGGGAAAATGATTTGGTAAACAGAGAAGAGGTAGTGAAAGCTTTGCGGAAGATGAAAGCCGGCAAGGCAGCAGGTTTGGATGGTATTGCAGTGGAATTTATTAAAAAAGGGGGTGACTGTATTGTTGACTGGTTGGTAAGGTTATTTAATGTATGTATGACTCATGGTGAGGTGCCTGAGGATTGGCGGAATGCGTGCATAGTGCCATTGTACAAAGGCAAAGGGGATAAGAGTGAGTACTCAAATTACAGAGGTATAAGTTTGTTGAGTATTCCTGGTAAATTATATGGGAGGGTATTAATTGAGAGGGTGAAGGCATGTACAGAGCATCAGATTGGGGAAGAGCAGTGTGGTTTCAGAAGTGGTAGAGGATGTGTGGATCAGGTGTTTGCTTTGAAGAATGTATGTGAGAAATACTTAGAAAAGCAAATGGATTTGTATGTAGCATTTATGGATCTGGAGAAGGCATATGATAGAGTTGATAGAGATGCTCTGTGGAAGGTATTAAGAATATATGGTGTGGGAGGAAAGTTGTTAGAAGCAGTGAAAAGTTTTTATCGAGGATGTAAGGCATGTGTACGTGTAGGAAGAGAGGAAAGTGATTGGTTCTCAGTGAATGTAGGTTTGCGGCAGGGGTGTGTGATGTCTCCATGGTTGTTTAATTTGTTTATGGATGGGGTTGTTAGGGAGGTAAATGCAAGAGTTCTGGAAAGAGGGGCAAGTATGAAGTCTGTTGGGGATGAGAGAGCTTGGGAAGTGAGTCAGTTGTTGTTCGCTGATGACACAGCGCTGGTGGCTGATTCATGTGTGAAACTGCAGAAGCTGGTGACTGAGTTTGGTAAAGTGTGTGGAAGAAGAAAGTTAAGAGTAAATGTGAATAAGAGCAAGGTTATTAGGTACAGTAGGGTTGAGGGTCAAGTCAATTGGGAGGTGAGTTTGAATGGAGAAAAACTGGAGGAAGTTAAGTGTTTTAGATATCTGGGAGTGGATCTGGCAGCGGATGGAACCATGGAAGCGGAAGTGGATCATAGGGTGGGGGAGAGGGCGAAAATTCTGGGGGCCTTGAAGAATGTGTGGAAGTCGAGAACACTATCTCGGAAAGCAAAAATGGGTATGTTTGAAGGAATAGTGGTTCCAACAATGTTGTATGGTTGCGAGGCGTGGGCTATGGATAGAGTTGTGCGCAGGAGGATGGATGTGCTGGAAATGAGATGTTTGAGGACAATGTGTGGTGTGAGGTGGTTTGATCGAGTGAGTAACGTAAGGGTAAGAGAGATGTGTGGAAATAAAAAGAGCGTGGTTGAGAGAGCAGAAGAGGGTGTTTTGAAGTGGTTTGGGCACATGGAGAGATGAGTGAGGAGAGATTGACCAAGAGGATATATGTGTCGGAGGTGGAGGGAACGAGGAGAAGAGGGAGACCAAATTGGAGGTGGAAAGATGGAGTGAAAAAGATTTTGTGTGATCGGGGCCTGAACATGCAGGAGGGTGAAAGGAGGGCATGGAAAGCTGTGTAGGTATGTATATTTGCGTGTGTGGACGTATGTATATACGTGTATGGGGGGGGGTTGGGCCATTTCTTTCGTCTGTTTCCTTGCGCTACCTCGCAAACGCGGGAGACAGCGACAAAGTATAAAAAAAAAAAGAAAAAAAAAATCATTACATTACTTTTACTCGCATTTACCTTTGGTCATCTACACTTACACATAAAACACCCTTGCAATTTTTTGCAACTCCACTCTCAGCAAACATAGTATCATCCACAAACAGCCTTGCCAATATCCATCATATCTCATTGCTACACTCCATGTCTGCACTCCTATTCCTAAGGTTTGCTTTCATCTCTCATTAATCCATCCATATATTTATTAAAAAGCCATGGTGACATCACACAGCCCTGCCTCACCTACATTTCTCCAAAAACTTTCACCCAACTCCCTTGCCACTCTTACACATGCATTTGCTCTTCTACAGAAGGCTTTCACACTGTATGCTCTTAAAACATTTCATTCGACTTGGTCATATGCTTTCTCCAAATACTTTTATTAAAAGCTGCCTACAACTTCTTGCCTTTCACTAAATACTTTTCCACATTCATCTTTACGACAAAAATCTGATCCACACATCCCTTACCTTTTCTAAGACCCTCTTGCTCTTCAATTATTCTGCATTGTCACTTCCATCAATCTGAGTTAACTTGCATACATTTTTCCTGGTTTACTTAACAGGCATATTGTCCTGTAATTGCTACATTCATCCTTAGCACATTTTCCTTTGAATAAAGGATAAGTAATAACTTTCACCCATTCCTAAGGCACAACCTTGTCTTCATGCTAAATTACATATCAGATGCATCAGTCGTACTTTCTCCTCCATACTTCTGCATTTCAGCCGTAATCCCATCCACTGCAGGTGCCTTTCCTACTCAGCCTTATTATTGCCCTTTTTAACTCCCTTTTTCTAATAAGCCCTTGCATTTGTATTCTCTTCCTTCCATTCTCATGCATGTTAGAAATTCTGCCTCTGCATCTCCCACATTCATCATTACTTCAAAATCCTCTCTCCATTTTCCGTTTGATTCAGCCACTCCCTTACTTCTCATGCCCCCAAAATATATGTTGACTTTCCCCATTACGCATTTGAATTGCCCTTCACAAGTACTCATTGTCAAAATGATCGTCACACTACCCTTCCCAAAACACTATAGCTAGCAGGTACTAAAGCACATACACCAGATGATCAACTTCAATTTTTAGCAAGGTCAATCTGGGAGTTTCACTCATTCCCACAATTACACACAACCAAAATCCCACCCTTCCTTTGATTTCACCGAAATTAATCCTTGAATTTAACAAACCATTCTTCCCCCTTTCCCTCGAGCTTCATTTCACTCAGAAAACCTAGGATCCTCTCCCAGCAGATACTTTTTAACCCTTGATACATATACACATACGAAGTACCCTATCCTGTACCTTTGTAAAGGAAAAGAACTCCCTTTGATCATGTATAATCAATTTATAAATTGAAGAAATGGCAAGGGATAATTTCCATATCCTGTCCATCTCTTTATATGCAGGGAATATGAGGATTGTATTTTCTCCATGTATTTGCAAAATAAATGCAAATCATGTATACCTGTTTACACACACAGACTGTCAGGTATTATACCGAAAGTATACCCTACCATTCACATTACTGAAAACTTAATTTGTATATACCAACAGCATGTTACCTCCCAGGTCAATCTGGTGTAACTCTCTCTTGAATTAGTATATGCTGATGGTTCAAAGCTTCTATTACTCAATTGTTTCAACTTGTCTCCCTTTCAGATACTTCCAAAGCTTTGGGTACGCAATCCTTTCAGCTCCTCCCTGAACTTTTGACATTTTGATCAGTGTCTTTGCTCATCAACTTTGGATGTCTGAAACAATCTTTAGCACACACACAAGTCAGGACTCTAAATTCTCCCAATTTACAATCTTTTTACCCAAGGCCTAAATCTCTCTCTATCCTTTGACTGCCTTCAGTCTCAGCAGTTCCAATTACTGCCCTGTCCACTCTCGGGGCCCCTAGAGCTTTTACTCCCAATTCAAATAAACTAGTCATAGTACACATTTTTGTTCCCATTTACTTTCAGCTTTTAAAGATCCCTAAAAACTAAATGGAGTTCACAAAATCCACCACCACCACAAACATACCATCCACAAAGAGCAACCAATTTCCCCATGCCTTCTCAACTACCTAACAGGATTAAGACCTGCCTCTTGCTCTCAACCCCTTATGCATATCCTCACCACTGCATCCAGAAACAGATTGTACATTGTGAATCCACATATTCTTGTTACAGAACTTCATCCAACTGGAACCACTCGATTCCCATACGTCTTGCTCTCCTGACAAAAAATCCTCACCACTTCCTTACTTTCCATTATCACCATATACTGTATTTGTTGCACCCTCCACAAGGCCTGTCTGTTAGCCTTACACAGGCCATCTCCAAATCTTCTTCAAAGTAAACTCAAGTCAACACACCTTAACATCTTTCATCACTTTGTTCCTTCTCCAGTTGTCTTGTGCATGCCATCATATCTCAATCAGCACCCCAACACAGCAGGTGGTGGCAGGCAGAGAATATTTGGCTGGCGAGTTACAATATGCCTCTATGAGAATGCATTGTTCAAATTTCTCAGTATTTTTATAATTACCCCAGAATCAATTCCTGAATCATTGTTACCCAGGAAGTTTTGAAAGGCTCCTGAAGCCCAAAGCTGCACCACTTAAGCAAGGAATTAAGTGAAGTTCTTTGAAGAGACAAATACCAGTATAGTCTTGTCAGTTTAACCTCTTGCAAGCAAAGCCTAGTCACACTGATAATACTTTATAGGAACTAAAACCAAAAAATTGTAAGAAGAAATTTAATTGACCCCTATAGTAAAATATCACGTATCTTTGACTTTTTTATTTGAACTCTAAACAAGAGCTGGTAAAGATAATTAACGCTTCCTGCGTAAAGACAAGGTATTGCGCCTCAACCAGGCAGAGCGACGAGACCCTCCCTTTGTCTGATTGAAGTGGAAACCACGTCCCAGACCACGGTGCTTGCGGCCTGCAGATGTCTTGCCACGCATCTCACGGTGCTTGTGTGTGGGTTTACATATCCAATTGAATGATCCATTCCTCCGAATAGCATTGCGGCTAAAGTCAACCATGATAACCTCAAAGTATTTGAAAGTAGAGTCCTGAGCAACCCAATAGCTATTCAGTACACGAAGGCTACCGAGTCTCCTGCCAGCTCGCTCCTATAGGAAACAATTAGAATTCATTAGATCTTTTACAAAACCTGTAAAACAATTCAGAGGCAAAATATAATTTGAGATATAAAAGTGTATCATTTTTTTCAGTGATGAATGAGGCACAGGCAAAATACACCCTAACTGAGCACCGTAGGTGAAAGGACAAAATTTATATAAATGGTACCAGTTTTCTTAAATCTTCAAATTTCAGTATAATGTATGCAGGAACACAGTACTTGCCTCAGCTAATGACTGCAAGTTACGGGTGGGTTTTAACTGGTTTACACCATGGCTCTTGGGTTTACCATATGTGGCACCCTTGGGCACTGGACGCTTGCGACCACCACGACGAACTCGGATGCGATAGATCACAAAGCCTGCAATGCGAGATTAATAAAATACCAATTTCATAAAGCTCCTACCACCAATAGTGGTAAAATATTTCAGAAAACATATGAAGTTCAACAAAAACCATTCTGAGTGGTGCATGGTTGTCATCATTTGACAAAAAAATACAGAATCCTCTTACTCGTTCTTTCTTCACTTGTCCTCTCCACATTTCAGCAAACTCTCTTCAGCACGAAAATCATACTCTTCCTACTATTTACACACCTCTCTCTTGCCCTGCCATTCCCAACTAACAATCCTCCTCATGCTACAAACTGACTAAGTGATTATTTCCTACACATCCACCCCTTTCATATTTTCCTCCTCATGCTACAAACTGACTAAGTGATTATTTCCTACACATCCACCCCTTTCATATTTTTCTGTTTACAGTCCTACCTTGCATCTAAATATTTAGTAACGTACTCAAAATCCCTAATTTCAGCTTTCAATCAATTACACAAATGAAGCCTTCACAACTACTTGTTAATAAGGTTGGCAAAAATCACAGAAATGACAGTGGCAATACTCTCCTAAATTGCCTTCAAACACCCACACCTGTTTGCAGTGATTTTTAACTACACACCATATGGATTAAATATATTTTCACTCAAAATATACCTGTACCAAGTTAACAGCCCCATTATTGAAAAATTCCTGTGCACTTTTCCCTGCAATACATTAGGCACTTTACTTCCAGATCCGTATCCTTTATATGACATATAATCATGCTAGTGCACTAAAAAATTATTTTTCAACTACAATAATTATCATTACACATTAGCCATTATGAAATACAAATTCTCAGAAGTCTTGCTACAAGCTTGTACTACCAAATAATGTAGAATTCCCAATTTCAAGAAATGCAGACATAAAACATTGTTAGAGAATTTCATCGATTAAAAAAATAATTGGCAATTAGAAAGTTAACTAAATATATTTGGTGTGAAGTAAAACCATTTAAAATACCACATGGGTAACTGACCTGGCTTAGACTTGTATCCAAGTCTGCGTGCCTTTTCAGGACGTGAGGGCCTGGGAGCACGATGCAACTTATTCAAGTGCCTGTACTGCCAGGCACGTAAACGTAAGAGATAGCGCATAACATCGCTCTGCTTTTTTCTGTATATTTCTTGCATGTATTTGTATGCACCCATCTCGCCGCTGGTGGGACCTGCAAATAATATGAAAAGGATAGAATATGGACATTTCCATAACAGAGAACTGATGTTGTATTAAAATCAGTTATATCTATTTTTCAACTTCAACATCTGAGTGGTGCATAGACAATTCATCACATAATATCATAAAATCTTGACTTCCAAACAAGCAAGATTCACTTGCATACAGTATAATTTCATACAATAAGCTATTTGGCATTTCAACTATAAGTAATAATACTGGGTGGGATGATGTACTGTTAACCCATCACCGATCATGTCTCCCTACAACTATAAAAATTCGTTGAATGTCACATTCATACATTCCTTACGAAAAGATATATATTGAAGTTCATTGGTGTTTTAAACACCAATGAACTTCAAAGACAAATATCTTTGGTCAACTGGATTTCCTACAGTATTCCAAGCGGGAGTACATCACTGAAACCCTCCCCCCCCAAGTCTAGAATTTCAGTTTCAAAAGACCCATCTTACTTGGTCCGGACATACAATATACCACTTCAGCAGGTTATAACAACACAGGCAACCTTGGTGGTGCTCTACGAATGGATACCGATATCAAGAACAAATAGCAGCAATTCACATATCTATTTCAGCTTGTATGGGTTCTAAGCAGCCAATGATGCCCAGTCGGCAAAGTAACATCTGACCTGTTCGAGGAACTAGTCAAAAAAGTAAACTGGCCTTCCGGGACAACATACACAACGTTGTGTATATATATAAATACATATATATATACATACATATATATATATATATATATATATATATATATATATATATATATATATATATACCGCGGAGAGCACTACAAAAAAAAAAAAAGGATAGCATTCTTTACACTTATTGGACCAAAAGCTCTGACCGATACTCATGTTATTTCAAAATTTATTTGTTCTTTAAATAATCAAGTCCATCAAGTTTCAAGCCCATAATTCAATGGAATCAGCAAGGCGGTAAGAAGACTGCAGCGAACCACAGTCTGTCAACACAAATTCATTCGCCGCATGAAGCTGCCAGGCCAACCTCGCATTGATCATATAATTTAGCTCAAAATAGCTTTTTACCGTAAAATACCTTTCATTTTTTATAGTATCGAAAGCCTTGATATGTAATTCATTCAAGGCAAGATAAAATACACTACCATCTTTATTCGTGGACACGTAAGTTAGAAAATAAACCTCATTCACAACATACACTTACCTTCCCCAGGGCAGCGACTGTAGAGGGAGCACCATCGCTCTCCTGGTTGTAGACAACGTGATGACTAGTACAATGGTTCCCTTCCAAAAGTTTATAAAACTTTTCCTAACTAATAAATTTTTAACATTTGATACAATCATTTAGTATATGATCTTACACATTTTATTATCAGATATCATTTGATGATGTAATCAGTAATATATATTTAACTTTGACCATACATTATTGGCTTCGATTTTCGTCATTAAAACGTGTGAAACCTTACCTTATCACTTGAAAATCAAATTAGAACTGGAAATATTAATCTTACAATATACCACAAAGTAATATACCGATTTTTGTACGACCAAAGTGACTCCAATCCAATTTTTTTTTACTGCCCTATTTCAATCAAGGTGGAAGAACAAATCAACAACCCATACAAAAATTATTTGAGAAACTCTATCAACCTAGTAATGAAACAAGACAAGTTACTTGTGAATATGCTGTCGGCTCTCGCAATAACTATTGATTAAGTTACTTAATCTAAATTTAATATCTTAGTATCCATATGATAGCAGCAAATGAATGTAGTCATCAGATGTTATCGATATCAAGATACTATAACACCCGTTGACCACACACATGCCAGAGGCAGTATCGAAATATCGCTTAAGCTTTAAGGGTATCGGAATTACATAAATATGAATTTTGTAATGATGGTTGTCGTTACATCATGAGGGCTTGTCTTGTTTCATTACTACGTTGATAGAATTTCTCAAATTATTTTTGTATAGGTTGTTTAGTTGTTCTTACAATTTGACAGCTATAAAGTCAAAATTGCAATCTCATTCAACTACCACTTAATTGTAAATGAATTGATAAAGCAACGCATTTCCCTTATGTGATTTCTTTGCGGACTGAAGTCAATGGAAATGTATCTTCATAATCACAAATATTCGAAGGAATTTGATGAAATTTCTCATTTACCAAAATGTTGCTCGAAACAGAGAGGAGGTTCGAAAACCTGCAGGTGTTTGAACGTGTACTTGATTCAGTGTGTTTCAGATCGGTGTTTACGAGACTTCCCGCCTGAAATTGTGAAGGTGGTGATAGAACCGAAATAGCTTTAGGTGACTTAATTCGCTATGGACTTTTGCTGAGGCATGTTGGCTTGGCTTTCGAATTAAATGTGTTCAATCTGCTGCTCAAATTTTGTGAATATATGCATTATTTTGCAAGATATATTGCACTGAACTTCTCTGCCAGCTTCACACAAACTGCAGCGCAGGAAATTCTGAATACTTAACGGGAGATAAAGTATTTTTGGTTTCTATTTGAATTAAAATGACTTTTGCCTATGCACAATAACTTGTACATCCCAAGTTTAATGTAGAAAAATAGTTTGTCTTGGAAAATTTCTCGGCAGACCTTGATGTATATGGAACATTATGCAGAGTATGGATGTCAGGGCATAAAAATGCTTTGTTTATGGTATTCTATTTCCATCACTGGAAATGAGACAAATTAAGTTCGGAAAGTCTTTAAGAAAATGAGTTCAGTTTTGGCTTTGTTGTGTACAGTTTTGGTCACCCTTCTTAATAGAATGGAGATAGTAGTCAAGCTACCACCTTAAGATAAGCTTGAGAAACAAATTTTATTAGAGCCAAGTAAATGACTTTATTCTATTTCATTTATAAATTAGAAGGTTCAGGTGATGTAATACAAGTTATTCAAAATTATCCAAGGTTTGTACAGTTGTGGTCTAACAAGCTATTTGTAGCTTGACATCCGATTTTACTCAGTAATGGATGCAACTTTGTGCCACAGCCTATTGATAACAGTGACAATTCTAATAATTATTTATCCCTTGTACGTTAAAGATAATTCTTAAGACCATAAATGCAATTACTTCATATATGGTCCTTTTTTTGCGTTTCTTAGATAAGAACAATTTGATGTAAACTCACCATGATATGTTTAAGGAAATACTGTAATTTTGCACAGATAATTTTGATGTATGTACTGGGTTGATATTATCGTATTTTAGGCAAATTTATGATATTGGATATTGAAGTTTTAAATGGTGTGCATAATAAAAGGCTTTTTTGCCGCTATCTAACGACTTAATAATTAAAAAGCACTAGCTTTCTAAATGGAATAAATAACCATAAAAGGTTTTCCTAGAACTAAGATCAGTAAAGAAACCTAAAGACAATGTTTTTACTGCGATATACTTTATGCAAATAAATCCTTGTTTGACCTGTATGATTTTAACTCCAAAGAGAGGGGAAGTCCTTTCCTGGCACAGAGGCTCCATACTCCTTAAATAGTTGGGAAAAACTGGAGCTGCAATGCTAGGTGAGTTATGCTTAAGTAAGATTTACTTAATGTAAAGGTATTTACCCAACCTGCCCCATGGATATTGGGAGTGAAGTTGATAAATCTAGAAAGCATAGTATTCTTTAAACTGGCAACCTAAATGAAAATTGCTAAAACAAAAAGAAGAAAAATATAAGTTTACGGAATTAAACAAAAGTAAAAGAAATGATAATTTGGTAAGATTGTTTTCACATAACTGAAAATTCATGTATCAAGAAATCATTTTGATTAAGGAATGCACAAAATCCAATATTTGAGGACTAATAATTTTCCTTGTTAAGCTAATGCTTGTGAAAAGAAATAAATGTACCCTATTCCTGAACCCAACCTCAAAACTCCTGACCCTTTTCCCCAAATCCTAAGCCCCCACCCCAAACCAAATATCCCCCACCTCCGCTCCCATTCGTCCGTCCTCCCCTGACCTCATCAAACCAAAGTCTCCAAAATACCATAAAAAGAGATGTCTTAAGACCTCATACGAGACATGGCACCGTCAGATTTTCAGCCATTTTCATCATCTTATAAATACACTTCTTCCACATCGATATTTTTCTTGGGTAAATTCCTAGGCTAATGTAATGAAATTTGATTCTTGACTATATCTGTAGGCTACAGAAACGTACCTTTTCGGAATATTCATGTAAAGCGCTGGAATCGTTATCTAGCATAGTCGTTTATGTCATGCTAGATATTTAGCATTATCTATATTTAGGTCTTCTTACCGTATATATACACTATAAAATGATGACATGAACAACTTTAGTGTGTTTGAATTTATTGATTACATCATACTTTTATGCATAATAAGAGATTATCAATTTATCCTTGTAAAGTGATACACGGTTTATGACTAGAAAATTTGTATCATTATGAATCATATTTACGTTTAAAGTGATTTAGGTGTGTTAGGCTAGAGGACATCGTCTGCTTCTTCCCGCCCTTTTCAACAAGTATAAAGGCTGAATGTCAATGTAAACAAGAAAAGATAAGAAATTCAATCTTTCTACTGATTCTCATACGATCTTCTTCTATTAATGTGAACCTCTTAAGTAGAGAGTTAGAATCTATTCACTGACACTTCCTCCCACTAGCCTAGGTTATCCTATCTAGCAAGATGGCTGTGATGGAGGGACCCCTAAGTAAATGGACTAATGTAATGAAAGGCTGGCAATACCGATGGTTCGTGTTAGATGATAGTGCCGGCCTCCTGTCCTACTACACAGTGAGTGGAATCAGTAAAGCCAGTTGATTCTTTTCCAGAGTGTCCGGGACGGCTATATGGTGACCGATTACAAAGCTGTCCAACCTCGGGTCCTGGTTATCTGTTTGTATAATGAATTGGTAATCAGGCCGCTGTAATGAAGATAGTATGTTGTGACATGATGTAAGGAAGCGTATTTCAAATGAGGATTTATTTGTAGTGGATGACTGGTGGTTGATTCCAAGGTATCACATACCAGAGCTGGAATAACTTCCAAGTTACGTCGGTGATACAAAAAATTTATTGGCATTATATGGTGGGTGTTTTATTTGATTTATATTTGATTTAACTGGTTATTGACTAGTGGTATTGATCGTAGAGTACAGTACTAATTTTACTTGTATTTGTAGGTTACCTTGGTTTTTTTTTTAGTCGTTGGTTTGCCAAGTTCACAAGTAGTATCAATAGTTATGGGTCAGATGCTTTTATGCCTACATTATATATTTTCATATGTGCTTTATATATTATTGGCCTTTTTAGAATTATCTATCTTTTGCTTACTTTGAGATAGGGTAGGATTGGGGCTGGGGGACGAACTCCCTTGATGAGGAAGATGAAAATTGATTAGTGACAGTTTTAACCCAACATTTTCTATGCATATCAAGTCAGCTACAGATGAAAGTTCCCTGATCATGTTGGATTTAGTTCAACTGTGTGTGGTAGAAGGCGACTAAAAGGGGAGGGAGAGGGGAGGGGGCTGGAAATCCTCCCCTCTCGTTTTTAATTTCCCAAAAGAAGGAACAGAGAAGGGGGCCAAGTGAGGATCCCTCTAAGGCTCGATCCACTGTTCTTAACGCTGCCTCGCTAACGCAGGAAATGGCAAATATATTTATATATATATATATATATATATATATATATATATATATATATATGGGGATAGGGAATTAAGAATACTTCCCACGTATTCCCTGCGTGTCGTAGAAGGTGACTAAAAGGGGAGGGAGCGGGGGGCTGGAAATCCTCCCCTCTCTTTTTTTTTTTTTTTAAATTTTCCAAAAAAAGGAACAGAGGGGGCCAGGTGAGGATATTCCAAAAAAGGCCCAGTCCTCTGTTCCTAACGCTACCTCGCTAACGCGGGAAATGGCGAATAGTTTAAAAGAAAGAAAAGAAATATATATATATATATATATATATATATATATATATATGTGTGTGTGTGTGTGCATGTGTGGACGTGTATGTATGTGTATGTGGGTGGGTTGGGCCATTTTTTCGTCTTTTTCCTTGTGCTCCCTCACGAACACGGGAAACAGCGACAAAGTATAATAAAGTATATATAAGATATATTTATTGTTGTATTGCTATTATACTTAGTCGCTGTCTCTCACGTTAGCTAGGTAGCGTAAGGAAACAGGTGAAAGAATGGCCCAACCCACCGACATACACATGTATATACATAAATGCCCATACACGCACATATACATACCTATACATTTCAACGTATACATACATATACATACACTGACATATACATATATACACATGTACATATTCATACTTGCTGCTTTCATCCATTCCCGTTGCCACCTTGCCACACATGAAATGGCACCCCCTCCCCCCATGCGCGCAAGGTAGTGTAAGAAAAAGACGAAAAAGGCCACATTCGTTTACATTCAGTCTCTAGCTGTCATGTGTAATGCACCGAAACCACAGCTCCCTTTCCACATCGAGGCCCCACAAAACTTTCCATGGTTTACCCCAGACACTTCACATGCCCTGGTTCAATCCATTGGGAGCATGTCGACCTCAGTATATCACATCGCTCTAATTCACCCTATTTCTTGCATACCTTTCACTCTCCTATATGTTCAGGTCACTATCGCTCAAAATCTTTTTCACTCCATCCTTCCACCTCCAGTTTGGTCTCTCACTTCTCCTTGTTCCCTCCACCTCTGACACATATATCCTCTTTGTCAATCTTTCCTCACCCATTCTCTCCATGTGACCAAACCATTTCAATACACCCTCTTCTGCTCTCTCAACCACACTCTTTTTATTACCACACATTTCTCTTACCCTTTCATTACTTACTCGATCAAACCACCTCACACCACATATTGTCCTCAAACATTTCAATTCCAACACACCCATCCTCTGCACGACCCTATCTATACCCCATGCTTCGCAATCTTACAACACTGTTGGAACCACTATTTCTTCAAACATACCCATTTTTGCTCTCCGAGATAATGTTCTCGCCTTCCACACATTCTTCAATGCTGCCGTGTATGTAAAATATGTTCTCAGGAAATTCAGCAAATTGATAATGAAGTGGAAAGGCCATTTATTACACTAGTGCCAATATATTGCTGTAGTTCAGGGAATTTGAAAACATGATTGTTATTTCACCATTATCAGAATTGAAATCTGAATTTAGGCTGTAATTTTCTAACATCTTAGGAAATGAAATATGGTTTTCCTGCTCCTTATTTTCCTGTAGCCAAAGTGAAGCCACGTACAATGATTGATAAAGTTGCATTGCATATTTAGTATGAATAAACTGATTAGGGATCCATAGCAATGCAATCTGGTAGTTGTGTTGGTGCAGTATGAGTTTTGAGGTTGTATTGGTTTGACCAAGAACATGCAACTTTATCTATTATATCTTTAAACTCGTATTTAGCAATTCATGTTTTGGTTGTTACCTACATTCTGTCTACCACAAATTTTATGTACAATAATTTTACATGGAAATTGATTTAGTGTGAGGGGAGAATGGCTTTTCCATCTTGTAAGTTTATAATCCCTTCCTTTTAATCTTAAGTGAACTTGATGAAGTAGTGAGGTTGACTTTGATGACCAGGCAAAATGTAGGGTTGGGTATAAAGATTTTTTTTACAAAAATGACAATGAAACCAAACCTAGTTTAGTATACCCTAACAGGTCTTTTTTCATTTGGATCAGTTTCACATAAAATTAATGTTTCTCATATAGGTGGGTAGACAATTGAAACAGCGAGAAAAACTCCTCAAAGAAAGCCCTTATAAGATATTCACATTCAAGTGACGTAAGGCATACAACTAACCAATGAGACAGTGAATGTTGGCAGTGTGAAAACTTTAAAAGGTAATGGGCCCAAGTAGTGTAGAACTCTCTTCTCTTACTTCACGAATAGGTAATTACAGTGTGGCCCACAGTTTCTCTTTTGTTTATTACAAATTGATGTGATTTTGTGACAAAAATTTTCTGATTTGTAGGTCACTTATGTACAAAAATTAATGTACTTTTCAGTGGAGGAGCAGCTATCAATTTACTTATTTGTTCCTTAATGACATGCTCCTTAGAAATAGTAAATTTTCATAAAAGTTTTGAAAAGATACAAAAGAGCAGTAGTTATTTAGGGGCACATCATTATATTTTGACATGGTGAAAATCATATAAAATTATATGCTTCACATGTAGGCTGAATGCTTTCTGATAGATACATTTAAATTTAGTTTACTTTTATTAACTTGTTAGATTACTACATGCTCTTTTCTGTTTTTCCTTTTAGTTACTCTTAACTTGACAAAATTAAATTGGATGTGAAATTTGAAAATGCCTATCAGAATTTATTACAAAACAGGGTGTTTTATATGTCATTAATATGTCAATAAATGAATAAAAGCACTCCCATATAATACATCTTACCAAGAAAAATAGAAATAGCCAATAAAATATTTTTTGATTATATATACCTTAGCATACATATGCCAGTATGAATTAGTACATCAAGAAACATGCTGTATAATGCATTTGCTATTAGTTTTGTTTTCTCTTAATCAAAGGGGATATACATTTTGTATGATCTGAGATTTGTTATCCTTGATTCTTTACTGGATCTTTTCAGTCCAAAGAGAAAATGGTACGTGGTGCCCGCAGAGGTTGTGTACGCCTTAAAGGGGCTGTCGTAGGCATTGATGATGATGATGACTCCACCTTCACCATTACTGTAGATGCCAAGACATTCCATTTCCAGGTACATCACTCGAATTTTGTCATTGAAATTGCAGGGGTTATTTTTAAGAAAATGCATTTGGATATGTCATTGCAGAGGATTATACTCTGTAATAGCAAAGAAATTGAAATAACCATGTTTCAACTGCCTTGAAATCCAATCAAACTTGGAATTTTGTGGTGAGTAATAAAGTACAGTTTATCCTTATTGGGAAAGTTTTGCATGATTAAGATTTTGGGAACATTAGATGTTGAAGATGGCTGATCCATGTGAGCCAAGAAATCTTGTTTCTGTTTTTAGGAAGCAATAAGTGTGAATATTAAGATTACCAGTTGTACTCAATAAGAATAGCTTCACAAATTGGTAATGAAACACTAATACATAATATTAAAGTACTTAAACCATGCAGAGTTTAGTAAACCACTGCATCACATGATTACTGTGTGGTATTTGGTAGTTCATGGATGGGCCATAATGATGCCATTTCTTTCCCTATAATGGTAAGACTTTTCATGTCTTTCCTGATAGTGACAACCCACTCAGTTTTGAAAGGCAGGTTTTCCTCTACAAAAACTCTTCTCTTTTTTCTCCATTAGTTCCTGTTGCATTTTTTCATGCAAGGCCTGACTTCAGTGAAGGTAAAGAACAGAACCAGGGAAGATGTGTATGATGGAATATGTAGATGTGAGATTGCAAAAAGTTGTAGCTCATGGTGTATAGAGAAGTGTTCATCAGAGCCACCATAAAAAAGTAATATTTTGAACTTTTTTAGGCTCATGATCCAGATGAAAGAGAAAAATGGATTCGTTCATTAGAGGATACAATTGTGAGACATACGCCGTCCATAAGGGTCAGTATTATAATTTTTTTTCTGTGTTAGTGAATTAGTAAACCATAACTAATAATATTACTCTTTAATGCTTGTTCATGTTATTTATGTGTCCACTTGAATTAACCTCAGTAGTGTTTAGGAAGTTTTGGTGTCACATTTTAATTTGTTGTAGGTTATTTACAAAGTGGATGTAAAATGCACAATTATTATTGAATCAGTAAGTGAAAATCTTCAAAGTGATGCAAGGACATAATGTATTTTTGCTGTAAGTGGGCACACTTATTGTTGTTGTTATTATTGGAAGAGTTACTGATATATATATATATATATATATATATATATATATATATATATATATATATATATATATATATATATTTTTTTTTTTTATACTATTCGCCATTTCCCACGATAGCGAGGTAGCGTTAAGAACAGAGGACTGGGCCTTTGAGGGAATATCCTCATCTGGCCCTCTTCTCTATTCCTTCTTTTGGAAAATTAAAAAAAAAAAAACGAGAGGGGAGGATTTCCAGCCCCCCGCTCCCTTCCCTTTTAGTCGCCTTCTACGACACGCAGGGAATACGTGGGAAGTATTCTTTCTCCCCTATCCCCAGGGAAAGGGGATATATTCCTATGAGTCCACAGGGAAAATGGAACATGATAAGGGAACTTATTGTGTTTCATTTTCTCTGTGGACTCATAGGAATATCTTGATCATGCACAAAATTGTGACCCTTTCCAATATATATATATATATATATATATATATATATTTTTTTTTTCTTTTAATCTATTCGCCATTTCCCGCATTAGCGAGGTAGCATTAAGAACAGAGGACTGGGCCTTTGAGGGAATACCCTCACCTGGCCCAATTCTCTGTTCCTTCTTTTGGAAAATTAAAAAAAACGAGAGGGGAGGATTTCCAGCCCCCCGCTCCCTCCCCTTTTAGTCGCCTTCTACGACACGCAGGGAATACGTGGGAAGTATTCTTAATCCCCTATCCCCAGGGATAATATATATATATATATATATATATATATATATATATATATATTCTTTTCTTTCTTTTAAACTATTCGCCATTTCCCGCATTAGCGAGGTAGCGTTAAGAACAGAGGACTGGGCCTTTTTTGGAATATCCTCACCCGGCCCCCTCTGTTCCTTCTTTTGGAAAAAAAAAAAATAGGGGATTAAGAATACTTCCCACGTATTCCCTGCGCGTCATAGAAGGCGACTAAAAGGGGAGGGAGCGGGGGGCTGGAAATCCTCCCCTTTCGTTTTTTTTTTTTTTTATATATATATATATATATATTTTATTATTATTATACTTGATCGCCATTTCCCGCGTCAGCAAGGTAGCACCAGGAACAGAAGAAACATCCACTAGCACACATTCTCAAGCTGTCATGTGTAATACACTGAAACCACAGCTCCTTATCCACATCTAGGCCCCACAGACTTTTCCGTGATTTAGCTCAGATGTTTCATATGCCCTGGTTCAGTCCACTAATGGCACTTTGACCCCATTACAACACATTGTTCCAATTCACTCTATTCCTTGCACGCCTTTCACCATCCTGCAAATTCAGGCCTCGATCACTCAAAATCTTTTTCAGTCCATCCCTCTATCTTCTATTTGGTTTCCAGCTTTTCCTTGTTCCCTCCACCTCTGACACATATATCCACTATGTCAACCTTTCCTCACTCATTCTCTTTATATGTCCAAACCATTTCAACACACCCCCTACAGCTCTCTCAACCACACTCTTTTTATTACCACAAATCTCTCTTACCCTTTCATTATATACTCAATCAAACCACCTCATACCACATACAGGTACACCACCGATTTTCCGGCACTCTTGCTTCCCTTGCTGGATTAACCATATATATATATATATATATATATATATATATATATATATATATATATATATGATATATATGATTGAGAGGGTGAAGGCATGTACAGAGCATCAGATTGGGGAAGAGCAGTGTGGTTTCAGAAGTGGTAGAGGATGTGTGGATCAGGTGTTTGCTTTGAAGAATGTATGTGAGAAATACTTAGAAAAGCAAATGGATTTGTATGTAGCATTTATGGATCTGGAGAAGGCATATGATAGAGTTGATAGAGATGCTCTGTGGAAGGTATTAAGAATATATGGTGTGGGAGGCAAGTTGTTAGAAGCAGTGAAAAGTTTTTATCGAGGATGTAAGGCATGTGTACGTGTAGGAAGAGAGGAAAGTGATTGGTTCTCAGTGAATGTAGGTTTGCGGCAGGGGTATGTGATGTCTCCATGGTTGTTTAATTTGTTTATGGATGGGGTTGTTAGGGAGGTGAATGCAAGAGTTTTGGAAAGAGGGGCAAGTATGAAGTCTGTTGGGGATGAGAGAGCTTGGGAAGTGAGTCAGTTGTTGTTTGCTGATGATACAGCGCTGGTGGCTGATTCATGTGAGAAACTGCAGAAGCTGGTGACTGAGTTTGGTAAAGTGTGTGAAAGAAGAAAGTTAAGAGTAAATGTGAATAAGAGCAAGGTTATTAGGTACAGTAGGGTTGAGGGTCAATTCAATTGGGAGGTGAGTTTGAATGGAGAAAAACTGGAGGAAGTGAAGTGTTTTAGATATCTGGGAGTGGATCTGGCAGTGGATGGAACCATGGAAGCGGCAGTGGATCATAGGGTGGGGGAGGGGGCGAAAATTCTGGGAGCCTTGAAGAATGTGTGGAAGTCGAGAACATTATCTTGGAAAGCAAAAATGGGTATGTTTGAAGGAATAGTGGTTCCAACAATGTTGTATGGGTGCGAGGCGTGGACTATGGATAGAGTTGTGCGCAGGAGGATGGATGTGCTGGAAATGAGATGTTTGAAGACAATGTGTGGTGTGAGGTGGTTTGATCGAGTAAGTAACGTAAGGGTAAGAGAGATGTGTGGAAATAAAAAGAGCGTGGTTGAGAGAGCAGAAGAGGGTGTTTTGAAATGGTTTGGTCACATGGAGAGAATGAGTGAGGAAAGATTGACCAAGAGGATATATGTGTCGAAGGTGGAGGGAACGAGGAGAAGAGGGAGACCAAATTGGAGGTGGAAAGATGGAGTGAAAAAGATTTTGTGTGATCGGGGCCTGAGCATGCAGGAGGGTGAAAGGAGGGCAAAGAATAGAGTGAATTGGAGCGATGTGGTGTACCGGGGTTGACGTGCTGTCAGTGGATTGAATCAAGGCATGTGTATGGGGGTGGGTTGGGCCATTTCTTTTGTCTGTTTCCTTGCGCTACCTCGCAAACGCGGGAGACCGACAAAGCAAAAAAAAATATATATATATATATATATATATATATATATATATATATATATATATATATATATATATATATATATATATATATATATATTCGTATGAGTCCATGGGGAAAATGAAACATAAGATCCCAAGTGCACTTTCGTGTAATAATCACATCATCAGGGGAGAGACAAGAGAGAAATATAAGTGAGTTGATATACATTGAAGTGACGAAGCTAGGATGCCATATTGGGGTGGTGACGGGAATGAATAAGGGCAGACAGTATGAATTATGTACATGTTTATATATGTATATGTCTGTGTGCATATATATGTTTATGTTGAGATGTATTGGTATGTAAATGTGCGTGTGTGGACGTGTATGTATATACATGTGTATGTGGGTGGGTTGGGCCATTCTTTTGTCTGTTTCCTTGCACTACCTCGCTAATGCGGGAGACAGCGACAAAGTATAATCCAAAAGAAGGAACAGAGAAGGGGGCCAAGTGAGGATATTCCCTCAAAGGCTCAGTCCGCTCTTCTTAACGCAACCTCGCTAACACGGGAAATGGCAAGTAGTATGAACATAGTATGAATATATATATATATATATATGGCTAGACAGCCTTCATTTGAATGAGTACATAGTTTGTTTTAGTACATTATCTATATTTATAAATCGTTTCTCTTTTTTTTTTTTTTTTTTTTTTTTTTTTTGCTATAGCACTAATAGTGGCTAGGAGTGATGATAGTGAAAAAGATAATCAGAATCTGTTTCTAAATGTCACAATTTTACAGAGGTGGGACCCAAATAGGCCAGCTCCAACAATGGCAGATTTTGATAAAAAGCTGACCGAAAGTGATGCCTATCTTCAGCTACTAATTGATCAAACCAATGTTCTTGAGCAACATATGCTGTCTACTGAGGATGAAGCTGATAGGCAGCGTTGCCAGGAAGTTATAAACAATATCAACAATGTTCTGGAGTCCATCAAACATACAATAGTTTTATTACAGGTTGGAATTTTTTAAGTTTTTGATACATCAGGAAATTGTGAGATTTATAGCATATACATTGATAGAATTATCAACTTATCTTTTCATATATGTTTGCTGTTTCCTACATTAGTGAGTTAGCACTTAGAATAGACAGAACTGCCTCATTTCTTTACATACACTCTTTATCTGTCGTGTATAATGTACTGAAACCAAAGCCCCCTATCCACAGCCAAATCTCACTGATAAGTCTGTGGTTTCTCCAGACTCTGTATGCTTTGGTTCATCCCAATAATAGCATGTTGCTACTCAGTATACCATAGAGCTCCAATTTGATTTATCCCAAAAGCGCTAAACATTCTCTGTGTTCAGAACCCAATAACTCAAAGCCTGTTATATGCCCTTCATCCTTCCATCTTTTTAGTTTCCTCTTTCCCTATCCTTTTCACCTAGATGTATATCCCCCAAGTCTGTCTCTTCTCACTCATCCTCTCCATGTATCTTCACTATTTCTGCACGCCTTGTTCATCTCTCTCATTCATACTCCACTGCTACCACACCCCTCTGTTACACTGTTTTTCCTTACACATTTAACCCTTCTTGTCATTCCAATATTTCAGGTACATGCAGTGAAGAATATACCATAGAAGCCTCCATTAAAGATTGCACAACTCAAGTATTTCCATGCAATGCACTGAATGATTATGAAGGAAACCGATTAAGAAAATGAATGAAATGCTATATCATTTGTTAGGATATTTCATTACTTTGCAGTTTTTATCATAAGCTGGAAGTGAATTCTGTATATATTTATATTGCTCCAAGACCAATTTCTTGAAAGGGTGCTGGAACTCCATGATGCCCTAGAAGCCCTGTAGCTCCAAGGGCTTCTTCCTGAAGTACTTCCTGAAGTAGGGAAATGATGGACTCCATACACCTGCACAAGCAGCATCACTCATGGAGAGAAGCATTCTTTTAATTTGTTAATTTTCTTGAAAGAACTTGAATTGCTAGGTATCAATAGAAGGTTGACATTTTCCATGAAGAAAGAGATGCTTTTACTTTCAGACATAATACTTTTATTTTTCATCATTTTGAATTGAGAATATTTCATTTGTGGTTGGTGATAGTGGGAAAATGGAGTTATTCATGTAGATGCTCCATTATTGTGAGGTGGTTTGATTGAGTAAGTAATGAAAGGGTAAGAGAGATGTGTGGTAATAAAAAGAGTGTGGTTGAGAGAGCAGAAGAGGGTATATTGAAATGGTTTGACGAAGAGGATATATGTGTCAGAGGTGGAGGGAACTAGAAGTGGGGGACCAAATTGGAGGTGCAAGGATGGAGTGAAAAAGATTTTGAGCGATCAGGGCCTGAACATACAGGAGGGTGAAAGGCGTGCAAGGAATAGACTGAACTGGAATGATGTCAGTGGATTGAACCAGGACATGTGAAGCATCTAGGGTTAACCATGGAAAGTTTTGTGGGGCTTGGATGTGGAAGGGGAGCTGTGGTTTCAGTGCATTACACATGACAGCTAGAGACTGAGTGTGGACAAATGTGGCCTTAGTTGTCTTTTCCTAGTGCTACCTTGCATGAGCGCAGGGGGAGGGGGATGCCATTTCATGTGTGGGTGGAGTGGCGACAGGAATGGATGAAGGCAGCAAGTATGAATATGTACATGTGTATATATGTATATATTTGTGTATGTATATGTATGTATACATTGAAATGTTTAGGTATGTATATGTGCATGTGTGGGCATTTATGTATATACATGTGTGTGTGGGTGGGTTGGGCCATTCTTTCATCTTTTTCCTTGCTCTACCTTGCTGACACGGGAGACAGTTACAAAGTATAGTAAATATATAAGTATTGATTTAGATGATATTTGCAAGCAAATTTTGAAAAGTTTACAGAAGACCACTTGGACTTTGTCTCTTATAAAAGAAGTGATGGGCCTCTCTCATTTCATTTACTTGTATCATCTCACTCCAGTTTAATGCACTTTGTTGATCCCTGAAAAATTGCCATTGTTTCATTTCATTACTTTTTGTTTTCCCTCATTTTCTGAGCTTCTGCTCTCTGTATATTGTCATTAATTTCCCCATTGTTGCTCCCTGTATCATCTGTTATCTTTCTTTTACTAAGTAATTTCTGCTTTTCTAATGATCATTTGATGAGGAAACATTTGCAATGTCTTATATTGTAGGGTGAAAGTATTATTTTTAATTGATAACAGGAGCATGATGATAATTTGTAGTGTTTAGGTAAGAATTGCCATGCACTGCTGTTGTTCTTTTAATATGGGAACTGCCATTTATGGTACACAGCACTGTAGTTAGAGGAATTGAAATGTCAGTGATGATAGACCAGTAAGTGAACCTAAGGTAAACGTTTGTCGTCTGAGATTGATGCTCCTGGAAAAAGATGGGTACAGGGAGAAGTCATATCTCTTACAGCTTTTGTATATCCATTTTGATTTTAACAAATTAAGGCATACAAGCGTTTATGGGGTGAGGTTATGTGGGAATGATTTTCTCGAAGCTGTATATTCCTTATCTACCCTATTATAATGGGAATAGAGTATTTAATGATTGTAGTATAGAGTAGTTAAAGATAACTACCTACAGTAATATGGCTGCTACGAATGCTTTGTTTTTCGTTTCAGATTGCCAAAAACACTGCTTTTCCTGTCAATGGTGTGTATCACCCTTGTAATGCCATCCCTGAAGGAGCATCTTCATCAGCCCCATCCATTGGAGGAGGTGAGGGAGTCTGTGATGGAGGTGGAGGAGGAGGAGGGGTGGGAGTAGTGACCTCTACTGCAGAGGATGAAGGAGTACCACTCACAGTGTCTCCACCAGTCCGGACTGGAATTGAAGTAGGGCGTGAGTGTGCTGAGGCAGCTAATACGCTTGTAGGAATGCAACAGAGAAACCCAGGTGAGATGGCTGTATGTTGTAGGACCTGGTGAAAAACATCACCAAGCAAAATTCTCCTTCAAGAATGCAAGATTAGCTTTCTGCATCTGTATTTGATCGTAACTTCATGTCTCTTGAATTAGTTACTTTTCTTTTTGATTAAAGTTTCGCATCTTGGAAGACTGAGCGGAAGCTACCAATACATTAAAATATTCTTGGGAGAACAGTGCACCAGCATGATTTAGTACAGTAGATTTTTGATATCTGGGCTTTTTATCTGTGTAGAGGTACAAAAGAAACCTAAGTGCATGTTGACTGTATTAACTTAAAAGAAATAGCTAATTGCAATAATGCATGGATCATCTCGGTCAGTTATTAGGTTAATAACTGGAATTGGTTTGAACATAATTAAAGTTTATTTGGTTACTGGTAGGCGATAGTCCCCTCAGACATTAGGTGTCTATCTTTCTATTGATTAGTCTGTTATCATTTACCTCATTCTTCTCTGTATGGGATAACATGAATACCAACATTTACCCTGTGCAGGAGTCAGTTTTACAGAGCACGAGCCCATGAGCTAGTATAGGGCAGGGCCACTTAATATCCTGCAGTAAGCTTTCTAGACATCTAGATTGTCTGTACTATATGCTGTGGGAAAAGTAACTTTAAGGAAGTCTAATGAATTATTTGGATAGTATTGTATGTTACTTTGTTGCTGCACTATGTGCTGTGGGGAAAGTAACTTTAAGGAAGTCTAATGAATTATTTGGATAGTATTGTATAAGAGTCCTTTGAAAATATTTGATAAAACAGATCATATGTTAAAGATAGTGTACTAGAAGGCACAATCATGATGGCATAGGAGCTCTGCTCACTGGTAAAGTTCTCAATAATGGATATTCAAGTACACAGAAACGAGCCAGGACACACTTAGGCCTGCAGTAGGGAAATGAAATTAAAGCATAAATTTTGAAAACTTTCTGTATTATTAAGTCACTGAAAAACACCAAAGTCATTGGATAAGGCACTATCTGTATGCAGTCATATTTTCATGTACAGCATTTTGCGGATTGAAAAATCTTGGCTGTGGCACATCGCTTAGAACATGGAATCACGCAGTTCTTAAGTTAACATTTGTGTTTGGTGAAGAATGAGCACCAGGTCAAAGAATTCCAGTATGGAAGTGTTAGGTTATACAATCTATTTTAGGAGGTCAGGAGATGGATTTCATTAATAGAATAAGAGTTCACATTAGAATAAGCTGTTGTTCAAGAATCTAAGAAAGACAGACAACTCCAAACTTTCTTAACTTATCGGGATCAAATTGTCAGTTAAAGAATTATTGCCTGTGATGATAAGAAACACTCGAGTGTTACCGTTGAAAAGGAAGGGATGATTCAACAAGAATTCTTTTTTTGAGTCTGTCTTGTACTCTAGAGTTGTGGAATCATCTTGGAGACCAGATGGCATATCACTATCAAATTGCTTTGTTTTGGAATGCCAGCTGGTATTCTTTGTCATAGATAGTGTGCTGGTTTGTATGAAATGAGATCATGTATTGCATTCTGGCTGAATTATATATCTTTCAGGATTCCATTTTCAGAGGTACTGTATCATGCATACTTTTGACTATTTGAACTTCAGTTCATCACCAGTGATTGTTGTGTTTCAGCAGACTTTGATTTTGTTATCTGTTCTTACTGATTCTCTCACCCAGAATTTTTCATTGACATTTGCAGAACCCTTCCTTTTCTAGGATTATAGTTTCATAGGATAAGTGAGACTTTGACGCACTTAAATTCTTGTTCTTAGCACACAAGGGAATGATATGGATGGCAACACGTTTCCAAACCTTTGACCTCCTAACTTGTACTGAGTTGGTATCCATTTATATCTAGATAGACAGTGGGAAGGAGTTCCCAGGTGGTCAAGCTGGGAGAGATTGTCTGTTTGTCTATCTCTCTAGTATCATTTAATCCACTTCTCTGTACTGCACTGTACATTAGATTGATTGAGTGAATACATCATCTAAGTTTGCTCACACTCACACATCCACTGCATATGTCCATAGTACTGAAATAAACATAGACTTGCACAATGTTACAAGCACTTCTTCATTTTTCACTTTGTATATGTGATATGAACTTTATTTGTCAAGAGAGACTAACATCTCTGTTTACATCGTCACCTTAAACAAAGAAACTCCATCTTTCTTGGTGAGGTGGGGGATGGCATTTTGTTGAGCAACCCGGTCACCACATCAGTCCATATGTTTAGCAGCCTACCTTTTTTCTCCATTCCTTCAACTACATTACCACATATATTATATAGTCACCAGTTATATACCATTTATTTTACATTACACTTGTAAAGACTTTCATTCATGTGTCTGTTCATTGATTTCTTCAGAAATCTTTTGTTATTCACTCCTTATTCCATCTCTCTGATTCCAGCAAAAATACACTGTGTAAATTATCCTCTGTTTCAAAAGAATTATTTGATAAAGATCATTACTTATTTCTGATATAAGCAAAAAAAATAGAACATTTCCTGATACAGTGAAGGTAGAATATCTAAAATGGCATCAGAACTATTTACATTTCAAAAATAGTGCAGTTATTTTTACCAGTTATGGTTCATGAATTACTTCATCTTAAAAGTATTAAAGAGATATTTATGAAGCCTGTTATTTTTCTTTTCGCACATGAAGGTAAGCCACTTGATTTATGAGACTTACTAGAATAAACTTAAGATTTCCCAAAAATGAATGCATCATAATTTTGTATCATATTCCTTTTTTGTAATCAGATGGTAAGCAACCATTTTTTTTTCTTTTTTGCTTGTTGTTTCTCATGTCGTGAGGTAGCATTATGAAAAGATGAAAACTAGCCTTATTTGCACACATACATATGTTTGTAACTTTTTTTACTTCCTGTATGCTTGCTTTGTGTGAGTTTGTGATTATAATACTTTAACGTTACCAGAAACATAGCCTTGATCATAATACGTTAGCTTTTGCAGACACATAACTTTGGTTATAAAACTCTAACTTCCAAAAATATAACTCTGGTAATAACACTTAGATATTGTCAAGAAAAGATACCTGTGATTGTAAATCTTTAATGTTGTCAAAGATATAACAATGATTGCAATACTTTCACTTTGCCAAACTTTTTCTGACTTTCAATCTTAGAAATGTTTTGCGAACCTGCTGAAGAACCAGTTGCTCTGTACTGCATAGTATTAATATTATATTGTTTTTTTACTTTCATTTGTTTCTTTTAATCAGAGCATGGCAATTTTTTACATACTTAAGTGAGTTGTTTCTTCTGTATGTTCTTCTGTATGTAAAAGCTAGTAAGATTAAGTGATTCGCTTCCTGCAACACAATGATGAAGGTAAGGAATGCATAGTTAATCCATAGTTTTAAGATTTTGTTGAATTCTTTATATCAGAGGCTACCTTGGAATTTCAAGGTTTCTTTTCATGTTAAAGCATTATGAATTGTAATTAAAATGACACCTCATTCCTTAGACTTTATATTATATGCTCAGCGTGTTTTTTTACTTGTCCAAAAGCTATGTTTTACAAATGCTTTAGCATTTACTGGTAAGGAATATTGTAACCCCCACAGTAAAACCCTGGTCAGGTAGAATGACTGATAATCAAGAATATACCTATGTTTTTGAAATAGAATGCTTGCTAGAATACCAGAAATGCATTTAAACCTTAATAAGCTAGTCTGCACAGTTTGTTGATTAAGTTAATAAGAAATAGTTATTTGGTGAATAATGATTAGTGGCCATGATAAATAATACCAGCAATGATAGTAAATTCTTCATTGATATTTTTCAAACAGTTTTGCCATTTCCTGCTTTCTTGCATTAATGAGGTGGCACAAAGGACAGCCTTATTTCCTCTCAATTGTTCTGTATATAATGCACTGAAACCAGAGCCCCTAGTCCACAGCAAAGTTCTACAGACCTTTCAAAGGTTTCCCTTTACTGACTCATATGCCCTGGTTTAACCCATTTATAGCATGTTCCTTCTGTATACCATATTGCTCTTATTCCTTCTAACCCATGTATGCCATTCACCTCCTGTATGTTTGGGCTCTGTAGACTCAGTCTCTTTCTCTCCATCTTCATATTAGTCAGCCCCTCCCTCTTACTCCCTCCACTTGTGACACGAGAACCCTTTAGTCACATTGCCTTTACTTTTCCTCTCCATATATCCTAATCATTCGTCAGTTTGTCTTTCCCTCTTCCTTTCCATGTATCCTAATCATTTTATCTATCCAGTTCATATCCCCGTCATACTATGATTGCTTCTTCGTTCCTCTCGTAAACAGTGACTCACCTCCGCCTCTGTAGTTCTTTATGCTGCCAGTCCACTCCCATGCATCTAAAACACTCCACTTCCTTAGAGTCCTTCCAATTCAGAATTACATTCAGATCACCGTCTTTTACCTCCTTGCTGTAACTCATTATCTGATGCCACTCATAGATAAGATTGATAAGCTGGAATATGGAAGAAAGAGAAAATCTACTTGTTTTCAGATCATATTCAGATTTTTGAGTTTTCTTTTTAACTTTATCTCATGTATCTGATGTGCATTTTATTTTATTTTTTATTTTATTTTTATTTTTTTTCATTTGCGCTACCTCGCTAACGCAGGAGACAGCGACAAAGCAAAATAAAATAAATAATAATAAATTGGAGGTCGAAAGATGGAGTGAAAAAGATTTTGTGTGATCGGGGCCTGAACATGCAGGAGGGTGAAAGGAGGGCAAGGAATAGAGTGAATTGGAGCGATGTGGTATACCGGGGTTGACGTGCTGTCAGTGGATTAAATCGGGGCATGTGAAGCGTCTGGGGTAAACAATGGAAAGCTGTGTAGGTATGTATATTTTGCGTGTGTGGACGTATGTATATACATGTGTATGGGGGTGGGTTGGGCCATTTCTTTCGTCTGTTTCCTTGCGCTACCTCGCAAATGCGGGAGACAGTGGCAAAAAAAAAAAAAAAAAAAAAAAATCTGATGTGCATATTTTCAGTGATATAGAAATGAAATGGAAAGATGTATTTCTGGTCTAATATGGCTTTTGTTCTGAATAAACATTAAATTGATAATGCCCAAGGAATTTTGCTCCATATATATTTCATTACAGTTCCTTACAGATTTTATGTAAAGAGTGATTATACATCTTAGAATATTATGTTAATTATTTATTCCCATAAGTATGGAATCTTGTAGAATTTGTGTTCATTTACTGTAGGGTTTTACTGTAATATAAGCACTAACGCTTTATTGGATGCCACTCGGATTTTGATACAGCTGTAGGTAAACCTCACATGCTTTATTTTTGCTTGGTGTCATCTGGATCTAACCTTGCTCTATTAAAACATATATTTTTAATCTTTTGTGATACACATTGCATTGTAATATGAATATACTAAGTTTTGTCACTGTTATATAAGAACAAGTGCAGTGGCTATGTTGGGATTTTGAAGTTTTATGTTTCTGTTTCCAGTTCCATGTTCTGTAGTCCCTCCAGACAATGTCGTACCAGAAACTTCTTACTCCAGCTCTGAAGATGAAGACTTCTTTGATGCTGATGATTTTACCAGTACCACTCCATCACAGAGCCCTAGGTGAGTACAGGCTCCTTTATTCATTCCAAGTGAAGATTTAGTAACATCTCAGTTCTCTCCCATTTGTATGGTTCAGGTTTCATTTCGTATCTCTTAACCTCAAGAAGGAAAGGGGTAGTTTTAATGGGATTGGAGATGAGGTCAAACATCAAGAACATAGAACTTCCATCTAGTGACGTTTTTGTTTATAAAATTTCTAAGCTAGTTAGGTGTAGGGTAGGGGAATTTTAGGTATGACTGAGAATTGTAATACTTAAACTAGAAATGAAGGATTACACAGAGGAACAGACAACAAATTTGCTTTACATTTGTGATCACCATGCATCAGTCGATGACAGAGATTATAATTCATTGCAACCACTTAAAGTTTCCTAGGATGGAAAGTAGTCATTAATTTTTTTTGATTGGTGTTTGTGGGAACCTTAGAAGTTCCCATATCTGTGTAGAATCATATATTTTGCCCTAAAAATGCATTAGAGTTAGTGTTTGGGAGACCTAACAATGCATGAATGAATGTTTCATCAAGTACTTTCAGGAACTCTTGTAGATAATTTGATATTGTTTCCCCACAATAATTATTTTCGTTTTTACGCACCCTTGATTGTCACCAAAATTCAGTTGTTCACTTTGCATAGGCAGTTGAAACAAAATCACAACTGTGTATGAATAAAACCCTTTAAACATCAAAGCTGTTCAAATTCACATATGAACCAATCACTTTCAGTCATTAAACAGACTTAAACCAGTTGTTTAAGTTCTAATGGAATTACCTTTGTGAAAAGTAGTTATTGTGTTTTTAAACATCGTTTACTTTATGATCATGCATCACACGAAATGGGGAAGAAAAACATGTTCTGGTAACAATAGAATTGTTCAGTATTTCTGTTTATTTATGAATTTACTGGGATGAAAGTATAATAAGCTTGTGAGCTGCCTTTGTTATTAGTATTTCCTTTTTTCATAGAATTCACTTAAAAATCAGTAAAGTATACCTGAGCATGTGTTGGGATAGAATTTCATTTTATATTTTGTACTTGAAAAGTATATTTTACTGTAGATTGTTATGGATATCTTTTTTGTGAAATACGTATCATAGTTGAAGACTTCAAGACAGTATGGAGCCATAATTTTCTTAATCTGAAAAGGAGTGGTATTTTTGTGTTAGTATTTTAGCAGGCCCAATATTCATTGAGTCATTTTGAATTCATATTTTAGAAAATTTATTACTCAAATGATGATAGGGACGTATTTGTCATGTAGCATGAAGGACTCCAATTATGAAATTCCAACATAGAACCCAGGTGTGTAGCTAAGGATTTTGTTTTTCTTAGTTTTTGTTAATAAGCAAAATGCCTGGAGGAGCACCATACACAGACCAGTTTTGTATGGAAAGTATACCCGATTGTCGTCATTAGTTCTGTGAGAGTTTGATTTGTTATATATACCAGAGCTTGGATGGTCTCTCACATATGAAAGAAGTCTTATGATATTCACTTCATTTAGAGAACAAAGAAAATTATTTCTTAGTGTTCTTTCCTAGCAATACTTCCAAGCGATTTGGGCCTCGTGATCAAGTGCCCCAGAAAACTTGATATCAGCTTTTATAAGACAAGTGAATATTACAGCACATGATAGTGCTTTAGGTTTAGGAATATGAATTTGCTTTATTCTTGCTTTGATTGAGAGTTAAGGTTTATATTATTGATTTTATGGGAAGTTTGGGATTTAGTAATATCCAGTTTTTATTTTTACAGTATTGTATTATATAGTTTTATTATTTTTTCTATTTTTTTTCTTGCTTATGGCATCAATCAGGTCTCTGATACTTACTTCCTTGTGAAAGTATTTGCTTGTTCATAGTAGGGAATATGCATTAGCTGATGTATTATGGCACTTAAGATTTTACATACCATGAGCAAGTTCTCGTAATCAGTCACACTAGGAATGTGGAAAATTTTCATTCCAAGCTTCTGTTAGGCATATTATACATTTTCAGATTTTTTTTAAATGTCATACAGAGAGGTGCAATATTCCTTAAGTGCTTCTTGAGTAAAATGGCTCAGTTGCCTCACTTACCTTTCAGCTGTATCTTTCCTTCAATCAAAGATCCCATCACTCCAATATCTTCTCTTTTTAAGTATCATTTCATTGCTTGAACATATTTTTCTTTATAACCAACTCTTGTCACTTTCCTCTCTCAAGAAAGACTTTCAGGTTGCTTATTGACCACATATGTTTGTTAGTTTTACAGTTGTTACCTTGTAAATATGGTTTGTTTGGCAGCCCATCACAAAAAGGTATATAGCACAAAATCTATTCTTGAATTGGCTTTATGCTTTACTTAGTATGGAAAATCATACTTTAATGTGGACACTTTGACCCTCATGTTTTCTAGAAAGCTATTTTAGCATTTCATATAAGTCCTTTACTACACTTGTTAGTGGCACTGATGAATCATTTGGATTTAATGCAGGTCACTTGAATGTATTTGATGTAAACAAAGTCTTTAAAACTTTCATATTTCAGTACATTTACTGTGAGATGTGTATATACCTTTTTAATGTTGTTATAACTTGACATAAAAATGTGTCTGTAGTCTTGTCTCCACCTACTGTTTAATTTTTTTTTTGTGAGTTGGATGATATTAAGACATATATTCATATTTATTCTTGTTTTGTATATTTTCCAATTGAATGCTATAAATAACCATGGTATAAAAGGATGTTAAATATTTTGTAATGTGCTGTGCATGAACCTAAGGTTCTAATGTGAAATGATTTCTTTTCTTCTTCTTTCTTATACTTTGTCGCTGTCTCCCGCGTTTGCGAGGTAGCGCAAGGAAACAGACGAAAGAAATGGCCCAACCCCCCCCATACACATGTATATACATACGTCCACACACGCAAATATACATACCTACACAGCTTTCCATGATTTACCCCAGACGCTTCACATGCCTTGATTCAATCCACTGACAGCACGTCAACCCCGGTATACCACATCGCTCCAATTCACTCTATTCCTTGCCCTCCTTTCACCCTCCTGCATGTTCAGGCCCCGATCACACAAAATCTTTTTCACTCCATCTTTCCACCTCCAATTTGGTCTCCCTCTTCTCCTCGTTCCCTCCACCTCCGACACATATATCCTCTTGGTCAATCTTTCCTCACTCATTCTCTCCATGTGCCCAAACCACTTCAAAACACCCTCTTCTGCTCTCTCAACCACGCTCTTTTTATTTCCACACATCTCTCTTACCCTTACGTTACTCACTCGATCAAACCACCTCACACCACACATTGTCCTCAAACATCTCATTTCCAGCACATCCATCCTCCTGCGCACAACTCTATCCATAGCCCACGCCTCGCAACCATACAACATTGTTGGAACCACTATTCCTTCAAACATACCCATTTTTGCTTTCCGAGATAATGTTCTCGACTTCCACACATTCTTCAGGGCCCCCAGAATTTTCGCCCCCTCCCCCACCCTATGATCCACTTCCGCTTCCATGGTTCCATCCGCTGCCAGATCCACTCCCAGATATCTAAAACACTTCACTTCCTCCAGTTTTTCTCCATTCAAACTCACCTCCCAATTGACTTGACCCTCAACCCTACTGTACCTAATAACCTTGCTCTTATTCACATTTACTCTTAACTTTCTTCTTCCACACACTTTACCAAACTCAGTCACCAGCTTCTGCAGTTTCTCACATGAATCAGCCACCAGCGCTGTATCATCAGCGAACAACAACTGACTCACTTCCCAAGCTCTCTCATCCCCAACAGACTTCATACTTGCCCCTCTTTCCAAAACTCTTGCATTTACCTCCCTAACAACCCCATCCATAAACAAATTAAACAACCATGGAGACATCACACACCCCTGCCGCAAACCTACATTCACTGAGAACCAATCACTTTCCTCTCTTCCTACACGTACACATGCCTTACATCCTCGATAAAAACTTTTCACTGCTTCTAACAACTTTCCTCCCACACCATATGTTCTTAATACCTTCCACAGAGCATCTCTATCAACTCTATCATATGCCTTCTCCAGATCCATAAATGCTACATACAAATCCATTTGCTTTTCTAAGTATTTCTCACATACATTCTTCAAAGCAAACACCTGATCCACACATCCTCTACCACTTCTGAAACCACACTGCTCTTCCCCAATCTGATGCTCTGTAATAATTGAAAGGGTACTGAGTAGTGGGATGAAGTAAAAATGCTTATTTAAGAGAAAGGGGAGGCATTTAGGCAGTAGTTGCAGGGAAGGATTACTAATGTTTGGAGATGCATTTAAATGTGGCAGGTCAGTAAGGTGCAGGGCTTGAAAAAGAGGTGTGAGAGTTGGGGTGAGTGAGTGCTGGTAAATTTTAAGGAGAATAAGAAGGATGTGTGCCACTCAAGAGAATATATAGGTACATTGTTGAATGGGGCAAAAGGGGAAGTGGTAACAGGGATGAAGTGAGGAGGAGATGGAGTATTTGTAAGGACTGTTGAATGTGTTTGATGATAATGTGGCAGATTTAGGGTCTTTGGGTAGGAGTGACATGGAAAGTGAGAGATTTATGGAGTGGTTCACTGAAGAGAGGAGTTGGTGAAAGCCTTACGTAGAATAAAATGTGGCAAGGCAGCTGGAGTGGATGGTATTGCTGTTGAATTTATTAAGAAAGGGGGTAACTGTATTTTTGATTGGTTGATTAGGATTTTCATTGTATGTATGGATCATTTTGAAGTACCTGATGATTGGCACAGTGCATTTATAGTGTCATTGTATAAAGGCAAGGGGGGGATAAAAGTGAGTATTCAGACTATAGAGGTTTAAGTTTGTTGAGTGTACCTGGTAAGATGTGTGGGAGGGTAGTGATTGGGAGGTTGAAGGCATGTACAGAGCATCAAATTGGGGAGGAGCAGTGTGATCTCATAAGTGATAGAGGATGCGTGGATCAGTTGTTTGCTTTGAAGAGTGTGTGTGAGAAATACTTAAAAAGATGGATTTGTATATGACATTTTGTAGATCCGGAGAAAGCTTATGATAGGGTATATAGGGATGCCTTATGGAACTGAAGAATATATGGTGTGGGAGAAAAGCTGCTAGAGGCAGAGAAGTTTTTACCAAGGGTATAAGTAGGAAGAGAGGAGAGTGAATGGTTCCATGTGAAGAATGATTTGCTGAAGGGATGAGTGATGTCACCATGGCTGTTTAATTTGCTTATGGATGGGATGGTGAGGGAGATAAGTGAAAGAGTCTTTGAGAGAGGAGTGAGTCTACGGTCCATAGGGGATGAGAAGGTATAGGAAGTGAGTAAGTAATCGTTTGCTAATGATACAGCATGGGTGGCAGATTTGAGTGTAAAACTGCAGAAGTTGTTGACTCAGTTTGGGAGGGTTTGTGAAAGGAGGAAGATGAAAGGAAATGTGAATAAAAGCAAGGTTATTAGGGTTAGGAGAGTTGAGGGATGGGTTAGTTGGGGTATGAGTTTGAATAGAGAAAAATTGGAGGAAATGAAGTGCTTAGATTAGATAGTGGGAGTGAACATGGTAGCAAATGGAACCATGGAAGTGGGTGATAGGGTTGTGAGTGAACAAAGATTCTGGAAGCATTGATGAATGTGTGGAAAGAGAGGTCATTATCTGGGAGGGCAAAAATGGGTATGTTTGAAAGTATAATGATCCCAACATTATTATATGGATGCAAGGCATAGGCTATAGAGAAGACTGTGCAGTTGAGTCCTGGTGGGTGTGTTGGAAATGAAACATTTAAGGACTATGTGGTGTGAGATTGTTTGATTGTGTAAGTAATGATAGGGTAAGAAAGAGGTGTGGTAATAAAACAAGTGTGGTTGAGAGAGTTGGAGAAGTTATTTTAATATTGTTTGGACATATGTAGAGAATGAGTGGGGAAAGTTTAACAAAGAGTATATATCTGTCAAAAATGGAGGGAACAAGGAGAACAGGGAAAAGACCAAATTGGAGATCGAAGGATGAAATGAAAAAATTACCGAGTGATTGGGGCCTGAACATGCAGGAATGTGAAAGGCAGACACGGGAAAGCGTGAATTGGAAAGATGTTGTAAATGAGATGACATCTTATCAGAAGACTTAACTGGAGTTGTGAAGTGTCCATGGTAAATCATGGAATGGTCTATGGGGTCTGGTTGTGGTTAGTGAGCTGTGGCTTCAGTGCCTTACGTAAGACAGCTAGAGAATGGATGCGAGCAGATGCAGCCTCTCTTCATCTGTTCCTGGCGCTACCTTGCTAATGCGGGAAATGACGATCAAGTATTGTATGGAATATTTGATTTATTGTTATAAAGGGGTAAGGAATCTGCATCCAAATTTTGCCAAACATTTGAATGATAAATGATGTTTTATAGGAAGACTATTCATACAACTTTTGTGAATCAAATCGAGTTCATATGGATTACAATATCCAGACAATACCTGCAGTTACTAACCAGGAATTTTGGTATTTTTTGGTAATCTTCAGATTGCCAGTAGATTCATCAAATGATCATAATTAGTTAATGCATATATGTCTTAAATGAATGTTTAATAGCATGAGCTGTGTGCTTGAATTGATGTATTTTTATGTTATAGTGCAAGTTGTATTGTGATTTTCTAACAAAGTTGTCTGTGCAAGTGCTCATTGTGTGGTTACTCGATGTTTTATATGCCACTGTATAATGTGCTTGTGTTTGTGTTTCTATTTTAATAAGGATTGAAAAGTTAGATAATTGGCACTATGGTTTTATGCTAGTTTCCAATTTTCTGGTGGACAGGGACAAAGAAATTCTCAGTTCAGAAAACGTTAAGCCCTCTCTTACATATCCAGAAGAGAAATTTGTTATTAATCTGTTACAAATGTGATTGATATTTTATTTTTGTTGCCAACTTTACAGTTGCAATGAAGGGTGAATGAAATGATTAGTTTAATATAATTGGGGAAATACCGTACCGCTAGTATAACCAGGCAAAACATGCAAAACATCCCCACTCTTTTATCTGTAAGTTGATCTAATTAGTGCTGAATTGTGGTTCAGTTTTTTGTCTCCCTAAAGTAGAAGATACAAACTTCAGCATGAATAGTTACTTTGCTGCCCCATAAACTTAACCTTACTCATGAAACCATTACTCTTCATGCATTTGCACTTAAGACTATGTATTATTCTTCAAAACTGTTAGCACTATAATGTATGACTGTATTACTTATCATGACTGTATTATTCATTTTATAGTACTTTCAGCACTATAACTAATGATTATAAGTTTCATGATAATGTTTTACTTAATATTACAATCATTTACATATAGGACTCTATTATATCCAAGGACACTTTGCCATCGCTCATACTCATTCCTAGTATTGCTTATCAGGACACTGTTACTCAGTAGAGTACTGTATTACTTCCAGAAGTCTGTGTGGTTCTCAGGACGTGGCATCAAACATAAGGATACTGTTTATCCAGTCATAAAACTGTATTACCTCTGTGGTACTGTAATGTACCTAATAATTCTATAATCCTCTTCAGAACTGCTTTCTGTCTTCACAACAGGATAAACATTTATAACTGCATTATACTCATAACAGTGTTTGTAAGGCATTGAATTGTACATTAGTGTAATGTAACAAACCAGAACACTATAAAACTCTCAGGCCATTACATTGATCTCTGTTGTATACTGACGTCATTGCATGACCCTCTAGAACTCTGCACTTGTATAGAATATTGTAGTACTCCTTAGGAGTACTATTCCTCTAGATTCTCAAGTTGAGTACCCCTTAGTTATGTAGACAAAAGACTTTTTTACCATGAACATATTTGAAATAAAAATGGGACATTCTACTATATCATTGTCTTAAGTGGGGAGAGTCCCTTTGAAGTACTTTGGGTGTGTGCTCTACCGGAATGTGTTTGATAGCCCTGATATAGTTTATTGATAGACTTACTTCTGTCATGAATATATTAGATAGTTAATTTTGAGGTAACTTTAAACATTGCTTGTAATGCTGGGAGATACGAAAATTGTGAAAGAATACCAGATTTTAGACTAAAATTTTAATGAACTTTGCATTCCTCTTGACAGGATGATATAATCAACAAAAATAATGGATATAACTTGGAAAAGCTTCATTAAGATATTCAGAGTAGTTGATGTAACATGTATCAATGCAAAACAGATGTTCATTTTTCCAGAACTAAGCTAAAATAGTGGAACACTGAAATAAAGCACTGCCAATTGTCCAAGAAAGTAGCACATAAGAAACTCAAAGAGAACATAATAAACATGATAGAGTAATATGAAAATTTTCATATATAAACTAAGAAACTTGTGTATCAAAGTAAGCATCACCATGAAGCATACATATATTGCTGAAAACAGCAAAATGTTCCATAGAGTATTTTACAGTCATGTTAGAAGCAGTAGTGTCAGTACTTATCAATAGGTCCATTCATTATGGAAATAAATGACTTGGTTTAAGGCACTGAAAATGTGGCAAAGATTTCAAATTATTTTTTCATATGTATTCACCATTGAAAAAACTTCATGTCCCAGATCCCGTCCCACTGTTGGAGGAAGAGAACATTCACCATGATATACATGTCAGATATTTACTGTCACCCGTAAATGGATTGACTTTAGGGTGGATGTGTGCACATGATGACTTTGTTTTGTCTGTTCTTGCTGATAATCTCTCAAGCAGGAGAGGCATTTGTGTTTGAAAATGGAGTGAAAGTGCATTAACATGATGGATGACCCTAATGAGTTTAATCTGAGGACACTGAAGTTGAAAATGAGATAGTTAAGCCCTTGACTTCTCTTTGCACTAAGTCACATGCTACAGGGAAAGTTCCAGAGCATAGGAAGGTGGCTAATTTAGTGCTGATATTCAAAAAAGTAACAATTCTGCACCTTAAAATTATTGTCCAGTTGGCTTATTTTCATAGTAAACTTATGGAAACTATCATTCAACAAAATTTTAAATCACTTATAGGGTTACCAATTAATCATTGATTCTCAACAGTTTTCAATGAAATAGTTTGTCTTTTGACAAATCTGCTTGATTTCTTCTATGATATAATCAAGTTTATTGAAAGTAAAACAGGTAATGTCATATATTCTAGATTTTACAAAAGCATTCAGTAAAGTTTCATTTCAAAGAATTCTAGTTAAAGACCAAACAGCCAGCATTCTTTCTCCCTCAGTCCTAACAAAAATAGCCCAGCGGCATCTTTCTTGTTTATTCTCCTCCAGTTTCTCACATTTACTGGTATTTTATACTTTAAGTTGCCTACATCAGATAAACTACAGTAATTGTTATAAATTTGATTACTGGTAGGATGCCATTAGAACCATCTTACCTTACCAACAGTTTCATAGACAGCATTTTTTTACATTTTTGGTTTCCATTTGTTGAATTTTTTCCTGTAGAGTTTGCACAGTATTTTCTGCTTTAGTAAACTGTTTTATCTACAGTATCATGAAACAGTTTAGCAAAAGAAATACTTGGTAACAAAATTTTAAACGGAAAATCTAGACACTGGCATTTGTGTGTAGATGAGAGTGTATGTGGTGTTAAAATGATCTTTAACGCCTAAAGATGGTGTTAAAGATTTTTTCGGTTGGTGGATGTAGTTTATGTTGACGACCTTAATTAGTGACCCTGGCAGTTGATAGGCCTAAAACCCAAACAACCAACCAACCATCAAATGACCTATGTGTAATGGCTATTCAAATTGTCTTGTTATAGTATAGACATGGTTGACCCATTTTGTCTTTAGCATGGATGCAAGAAGAAACAAGTTCACAGCAAAGTTCAGACTCTTGAGTAATTGAATATGCAGAACAGACTAACAACTGTGCAGTGGCATGGGAATTTAATGTATCAAAAAAAAAAAAATTGATACTGGAGAAAGCTCTTTGACAACCTAAGCATATGCCAGAAAATAGTGTGCTAACAGAGGAAAGTGTAACAAGTGGCCACAGTTGGAAGTCGAATTGCAAATTATGTAAGTGAAAACCCACAGAATGGATATCGTGCTTCATGAGGATCATTTCGAATATTTGCCTTGAAACTAGCAAGGAAATTAAGCATCACAGATTTATGAAAAATAATTTTGCACTGAAAAGGAGAACGAAAATATCACAGCATCTTCCCTAAGAACTTGACAAGGTTTTAAGAATTTCATAGGTTCACAATCCACCTCTGAGCCCTTCCTATCATGCATGGATTTCAACTAACAAAACTATTACCTACGTATAGGTTGACCCCCTAATTTTTCTGCCTACAAATTTGGTCTTAAAAACTTGAACTATACACGAGCATATACAGTATATACATTATTATTCAGTATGAAAGTCCTCGTATGTAGTTGATTATCCGAATATGATTAGGCATTTTTCAGGCTGAACCAGGAAGTAGTTTAATAAAGGTAGTCTAAGTGATGATAGGAAGGGATGAAGGCTTGGAAATTTGCTTGTCATAAGAGGAGTTAAATAACTCTAGTGGTGTGATACGTGATGAAGCCAGAGGATTCTCAGTGTGATAGCGGAAAGGTTGGATATCGGGCTGTGGGACCAGAGTAGAAAGCCTTGCAGTGTGATTTGAGTTGTGAACTTTAGAAATAATAGATAAAATATTGGGTATTTTGATAGTTCTTTATATTGCAGCTGTCAAATCTTTTGCATCTAAAGTCTACTGCATGAAACAAAGGAAAATAGATCGTCATAGATTATAGTTGTCAGTTGCTGAAACCAAATGGTACATGCTTTCATTGTACATGACACAAGCACCTTCATACGTTAACGAAATCCTCATGCAGAAAATGTTGGACGTAACGTAATCTTCACATAACCGGTCACGCACCATGGCAGCTAAATAGGATAGTGTTAGACATGTACTGGCAACCCATGATCGGTGAGGCTTATTTTTGGAACTCTTGATGATTTGCGTGTAATCTTTGTACCACTTCCACTGCCGCATCCCTTAGCAGTGCTGCACAGAACACCACGGCTTGCCTTACCTTCTCTGTAGGAACGTTAATCTTATGTTCTGAATTTGTCATTTTGGGAAACCCAGTTCTTTGTTCAGTGTATGTAGTAGTTTCTGCAATGCAGCATTCATTCGCTCTAACGTCGAAGTGGTTATTGGAACATGACACTGCTTGCTGGTATGGTGTCTTGGAGGCAGCATAGAGTCCACGACAGGTTGCGATACGTAAGATGGTTTGGTGAACGCTGACAACTCCCTATGTTAACTATGTTGATTGTGAAAATTGCCATTGTGTTAAGGAGAGTCACCTGTGTCGTCGCTGGTGAATACATATATGTTGATTGTTAACAATTAAACGAACGGATGGTTAGCAAGTGCGGTCCAGTTCTTGATAGTAAATTCAAAAGGATTGTCCAGCAGTGTTATATAAGGTTTTAGTAAAAGTTAGTCAGTGATTAGTATATGTGGTGAATCAGTGGTGCTAACAGTTATTGAAAGACAACGAGTTTCGTTAAAATGGTGTTTTGGATGGTGGACAGTGGTTATTGATTGATATAATGAATCATCGTTGTTAACCAGTGTTAAAAATTCACTTTCGTAGAACGTGATAAACTTGAGGATGGGCTTGTGTTTATTTGGATGAGCAACATCTCTTCGTTAAATCCGAAGTGTTTTAACAATGAATTATCGCTTTAATTTAATATTTTATAGATAGACCAGTAGTGTCGACTCGGATGAATACCTCACACACCCATCATTTTATGTGATAGACCCGCAGTGTAGATACTCCTGGTGTTAATATGTGATAAGTGGGCGGTGGTCTGGTGCTGTTTTGTGAACCTAAGGTGTTTTATAGTGCTAATTTTGGAGAGCGGGAGATGACGAGCTGTGAGCCTCTTGCTGCCGTGGACACCCCATGGTCCTTCAGGTAGTCATTTCATTCATTTGTACCAGTATGTATATGCCCTCCAGCTTTTTTTCTGCATGTTATGGAAGTGAAAGCAAGTGCAAAACTTATATTCTGCCAGATGAATATGATTTTTTACGTGTTCATGTTAGTGATTACTCACGAGAGAATGTGTTGATTCACGCCATCCGCTCTCGCTTGTTCGAAACCCTGGAGTTGATTGAAACATATTTCAGTGTTCTATTTATCATAGTTTGACTGTATGCAGATTGTATTATGGAGTTCTAAATTTTTTGAATCTCTAGCGCCATTGGTTCTACCTATATCGCTGTACTAGATTGTAAGATTTTTCTTCCTAGTCGAATATGCTATACCCCTGGAGAGCGTGAAGTGAAATGTCATGTGTCTTCCAAAGATAGAGCTGGCTTATTTTCTTGAGTTGGTTGTCTGGGAGGTTACATGTTTGCTAACCCTCAAAGCAGGACAGTATGACGACCCCTAGGTATGTTGGCGTAACTTTCGAAGCCCTTCCTTCGTATCTAAATTTCATACCATCGTACTTAAACAATTGTGCCCAACGTTCCTATAGTTGTGCTCCGGGACACCCGTTGTGGCGGAAATGCTCCTGAAATTGATTTTGTGTTGATTTGTGGTGTGTAACTCATATTTCTTGAGTTGGTTGTCTGGGAGGTTACATGTTTGCTAACCCTCAAAGCAGGACAGTATGACGACCCCTAGGTATGTTGGCGTAACTTTCGAAGCCCTTCCTTCGTATCTAAATTTCATACCATCGTACTTAAACAATTGTGCCCAACGTTCCTATAGTTGTGCTCCGGGACACCCGTTGTGGCGGAAATGCTCCTGAAATTGATTTTGTGTTGATTTGTGGTGTGTAACTCATATTTCTGGGATCAGAAATACATGAAATGGGGTAGCAAAACCATATCAGCGCGTGTATGCACAATTTTCCATCTGAAAGTTCCCTGTACAGCGTTAATGCTGCTGGTAGTAAGCCTAGCTCGTATTTAATGTGTCTTACCCTTTGTTTTATTCGGCCTGGCCTCTTGTTTCTGTACTGTACCTCAAGCCTCGGAGCTTCCATCAGGCTTATCCTCAGCTTTGTTAGGCCTCGTCTTATAGGCCTAATCTCGCTTTCCGACAAGGTTTGGGCTTCCTTGTTATTCCTCGCCAGGCATAGTAACATTATTTCTTTGCATTGATATACCAACTCTCTGTACCTGGGAATTCGGTACTTATGCTGACATCGCTGAGGCTGCATACACCAGTATATCTAGAATACAACTTGATCATGGTGGTATGACCCTTAGGAATGGTACCGCTGTCAGAGGGTCGTGCTCAAGGGTTTAACTCGAGCTGTCTTTAGACTTCACATGCACTCATCCGAGACGTAACTAGGTATGGGAAAGTATATTAATGTGCATGTATTGGGCGAAATGTCTATCTGTTGTCCGTGGCTCATTTTCAAGTCAGTATGCAACTGTAACAAGGATATGTCATTTGTTCTTGGGCATGGTCAGTTGATAGAAATGAAAGGATGGAAGGGTAAGGGCTTTGAAAGATCTTTTCAGGTTTCATCGTTGCTAGGTAATGGAGATGATTTCGTGGACGTCATTTATTGTTGTAGTTGAAAGTCTTTTAATTTCAACTTTAAGGGCGTTGAAAAGATGTTTCCACTTGAGGGCCATTCCTGACAAGAAATACATATGGGTAACGACTTCCACAGTTCGTAGAGGATAGATACTTGTATGCAAGTTAGGAAGCTAAGAGTCCAGAATCTCTTTCAGTAATGTATTGTATTTGAAATATGATTGTAGTTAGAGACTGTCTCGTGTGGAGATCCTTAAAGAAAGGAAGTGTTGGCTAACGCCTAATAGTATGATGCATTGCTTGTATTTTGTGGATGACAAAATATGGATTTCCAGTTAAAGTTTTTGGTATACTTTTTCAGTATTATGTGAATCGACATGTAATGAAGCTGAGGCCAAGTCATGCCAACGTATCCGAATACGCTCTCTCAGAGTCGGACATCGCGATGATTGGTGGATTTGCCGACTGGGTATGAGCATTTGCTCTACGGAAAAGACCGGGGATTAATTCCTCAAAGGAGTCGCTTTAGGTTATCCTTAAGTGAAGTTTAAAGTCACGTATTTAGTTCATCATTGAAGCTAAACCGTTCGGGAAACTGTTCGTCCACCACAGTGTGGGAGATGAGATTAATAGACCCAAGGGATAAGTGATGAGACTTGTATGGGTAAGATGACATCATAGGTCTGTAGGGAGAAGCCATGAGGAGCAGAACTGTTCAGTGCGTGAGGTTACCAGGGGAAAGACCTTTCAAGGTAATGTTTGTAGAGGTTAGAGAAAGGCTTCGTGGGGTGTGAGACTCGTAATGCTGTAGGGGATGAAACTTAAAAGGCAAGACTACAAGAGATGAGACTTTAGTAGGTTAATGCTGTAAGAGGTGAGACTTCTCTTGTATGAGGTTACAAGGTTAGTGTTCGAGGTACAAGCGAAGTGCAGGATTACCGCAGGTCAGACATTTACGTGTTAAGGTTCTTTGTGAGCAAATACCTATAAAAGATGCCTGAAACCATATTGACCGACTGGAACTCACTATTGAGACCATTATAAAAAAAGGTATCAAACCATATTTATCCTCTAAGTCATTAATAAGGCCGTAATTAAAGCTTACCATAGTCCATTTTAACCCTCCTTAACACATCAATAAGGCTGTAATAAAGCTTGCAATAATCCATATTGAGCCTATTTAACTAAATGTAGCACTTAGTTCTGAATACAGTTTTTCTCTCCATTTTCAAAAAGACCATGAGAGGCTTAAAGAGCGAGAAGGAAAGGGCGAAGATACCAATATATGAGCTGAGAAAAGAAACCTTATGAGGAAAGATTAAGACCACTGTCTTCACAAAAGCGAAGTGCCTCGGGTTACCTTGATAGTTCTCAAGACAAAAGTTTTTGATAACATCGATATAGAAACTTTGAATTACATTGAGGATCCTCTGAGTGGAAATCATTTAACGAGAAATAGTATAACCAGAGGCAATCCCCTCCGCTGGGTCTGTGCCGCACTTAAGGGACGTATTTGTTGTGTGTATGGAGGACCTTCCTCCCTTTTCTCTGGCCCACTGTGGGCGCTATTGCTGCTGTGGGTGTTAGGATTGTTGATGCCTCAGCTGTGTCTGGTGTTGAGGGGGGTGGGCGGGAGATTTATACAAGGAGGGAGAGACAGAAGGAGTGTATGAGGGGAAAGAGATTAACGGTTCTGTTGCAGTGTCTGTAGCCATCCTGGCAGTAGTGCGATGGGGTTGGTCTGTGTGTGTGTGTGTAAACATCAATTTGTAATAGCCTGTTTAGACGGTACGGAGAGCAACTTTTACACTCATGGGGCCTCATCTCTTGAACATTCATCGTACAGTTTTTCAAACTGTTTGCTGTTCTCATTCACAGTTTCATATCTCGGATTACTCCATTTACCCACAGCTGGTGCTATAAAAGTATAAGTGTGTGTGAAGGCACGTGTACGTATGAGTGTGTGGCTGTGTATGTTAGCGTGTTTATAGTGTGTGGGTGTCAGCAGGCAGTGTATATGACGCCGTCTTATATGTTTATTTTTCATAATTTTTTGTGTTGGCGTATGGTGGAAGGTCAGTATTTTTATTAATTGTAATTATATGCTGTACGGAGAGGGAGTTTTGCACTCGTGGGGCTTCATCTTTTGTACATTCGCTACAATTATACAACTTTTTAAACTTCAGAATGCTGTCCATGTTTACCATTTCCTCATTCATTTTATTCCATTTACATATTATTCCTATTTGAGAACTGTACAAGTTATGGGATCTGGTCGCTCCATCCCAGCATCGCACAAAGACTTCAACATTATCAAGCTGATAAAAAAAAAAAAAAAGTGATTAGGTCACCCCTCACTCTTCTCTCTTCAATGTTTGTGTGCGGAAATAGTTTTGCACTCGTGTTGCCCAGCTTGTCAGCCTTTCATGTATACCATTTCTTTTCCTTATGTACACACGCACACACCAGCGTACGCAAGTCGGTTGCCCCCTCCGGGAATCGAACTCAGATCTGGCCCGTTAGATAGGTTGGACGCAACGATAACCACTGCACCACGGTAGCTTGTGTAGTTTCATTTGTCAGTATTTCCATGCATGTATGCGTGCCTGCTTACGCTTTTGTATGTGTGCGTGGGGGTGTATACTGATGTATTCAAGGTGGTGTATGGTGGCGTATTCATGGTGGTGTATATTGATTCATGCATGGCAGTGTGCACTGGTATATACTGGTTTGTGCATGGAGGTGTATACTTGTATAAGCATGGTGGTGTGAACTGGTGTATGTGTGGTGGTGTATACTGGTGTATGCAAGGCTGTCTATACTGGTGTATGCATGGCTGTGTATACTGGTGTATTCATGGCTGTGTATGATTGATTGTGTATACTCTTGCTTGCATGGTGGTATATGCTTGTGTATATACCGGTGTATACTAGTGTATGCACCGCTGTAAGGTGTATGCATGGTTTTTGATGGTGTATTCTTGGGGTGTATGCCGGTCTATGGATAGCTTTGCATGCTGATGTATGCGTGGCGGTGTTTGCTGGTGTATGCATGTCGTGTCACCATGCAGGTTGAGGTATAGATACAGAACTTTGGCTCACTCAAGTCTGTAGCATGGCTGAGGAGGTGGCACAACGGTACCGTAGTAAGACGGTACAGTGATACAGTAGTAAGATGGTGCACAGCGGGACAGTAGTAAGACGGCACAGTAGTGAGACGGTACAACGGTAGAGACGTTACAATGGTACAATAGTAAGACGGTACGACGGTACTGTAGTGAGGTCGTACAACTGTACAGTAGTGAGAGGGTACAATTGTACAGTAGTAAGACGATATAACGGTACAGTAGTGAGACGGTACAACGGTACCGTAGTAATATTAAATAAGAAAGGGGTTAGGGTCGGGCGTCCCTCCCCCTACCCCCTCCTAGGGTAGCATTGGTCGTATTGATCAAGTACCTGCCTCCCTCCCTCCCACTCCTCTCTCCCACGGGAGCAGCCCCTCCCTCCCACAGGAGCGACCAGCCTCCTCCTCCTCCTGCCGCCGCACTGGGTCATAAGGCTGGCGTAGGAGAGGTTCGGAGGCTACAGATATGTGGGGCTGCTTGACGGAGATTCCCTGTTTGGTAGGGTTGGGGAGCGGTTCCTTGTGGATGCCTTCTGTGGGCTTCTTCTTGTAGGGGTTTATTGTGGGTATTGTTGAAGTGGGTTTCGTGTAGATATCGTGTCTAGGGTTCCTCGTTTGGTGGGCTCCTGGTCATGGGTTTCTTTGTTGTGAGTGCCGTGCTTGGTAGGGGTCCTTGTTTAGGATCTCTGGTTGAGGTTCTTTGTTTAGGAATTTTTATGTTAAGATTCCCTTTTTGAAAGTTGGTTGTTCACGGAGTCTTGTTGGGGTTCTTCGTTGGGGGTTCCTTCTCTGGGGATGCCTTTTTGAGGGTGACATCAGGGAGTCCATAACGGGTGTTCCTTGCCAATATGGCTGGCGTTGGACGTGTCCTTGCCCTAGGCGTTCACGTGAAAGAGGAACCACGTCCGTCCGGGTGAGGTAAAAGCACTAGGCGAACTGTACATGAGGCAGGGGTGGTGTGTCTTGGTGCCGTGTGTGTGTGTGTGTGTGTGTGTGTGTGTGTGTCCCAGGTCCTTTATCCCGCACGTACCATGCACCGTACAGTAGTACCATAGACTGTACCGTACCACCCCCACTCTCCCGCAGTCCCTCGCACCATGTACCATCGTCCAGATCACATTGGTTCATGTCAGCAATCCGTCAGTACGGGTTTCCTGTGATCTCAGTGACCTTGTTGTGTTTGACCTCTTGATCTGATGACCTTGGTTTTGTGTGTGCGTGTGTGTGGTGGGAGGTGGGAAGAAGGTCGTAGTCCCGGGAAGCCAGTAGCCTGGCATCCGGGATATTGATTACCCTTATCGTCGAACACGGTTTCTCTTCCTGTCCTGTTCTGCCGGGGTCCTTCAGTGCCTTCGTCTGCGCTTCCGCTGTGGTGTTGGTGGATCCTGTCTCCGCCGCTGCCATCCCTGAAACCCTTCCAGACCTTTCTGAAACCTCAGATAGAATCGTATTTTCATGGAGCCTTACTGTAACTTTGTGAAGCCTCAGGTCGAACCCCCGTTGGTGTTAAAACTTTTGTGGCTGGGTATCCCAATCTCTTGTTCAGAAACGAAGTTATTGCTCTGAAACCAGAGACTCGTTGGTCTGAAACCCCGTACCCGTTGCGTAGAAACCCCACTGCCGTTGCCGTGAAGCCCCCTTTACCTTTTTCCATTAAATCTTTGCATCTGTTGATGAGAAACCCGGCCACAATTGCTGATGAAACCTAAGCCGTTGCTCAGGAACTCTGCACGCGTTCGGAAACCCTCAAGAGGCTTGTCTCTGGGAAGCCCAGGTGGACCCGTTCCCCAGAATACTCTCATTCCCTGTCATAAGGATTTTGGGCGTCCTAGGTTTAGGACCCAAATATCCCTTGCTGTTTTGGACAGAGCAAGAGAAATATACGTTTATATTTTCGGGGTGATTTATTGTAAATAGGGCAGTTAAACCAGTCATGTTTATTGTGTATACTTAACAGGGACCTGTGTGCATGTATGTAAGAGCGAGAGTGAGAAAGAATCTTGCTTGTCTTTTCTTGTGCTTATGTAAATTTATACGTGGATTGTGTATATTTTCATGTTCGTGTGGTTATGCATGTGTGTGTGTTATTGTTTGTGTATGTGTTTGAACGTGCTTGGTGCCCTGATAAGCTCTTATTTACACAAGACCAGTACACAGTGTCATTGGTGTGGCATTGCCCTGAAGCTGGCACTTTTAGGTATTCCCCACATACCTGAGACAAATAGCACATCGTCGTACCATTACCTCGGAACTACTTCATTATCTCAGTGCCATGAGGGAGGTCGTGCTGACCTCGGCTCTCACGTGACCTCATGATCTCGCTGGACGTTCTTACCATCCACCTCTCCCTCAACTCTCCATTTGTCACCACCACATTTTTGTCCTTTTACCTCATGGGTTTTACAGCTTCACTGTTTCGCTGTCTTTCCATCACCTTCTAGCTGTCTCGTTAACTCATTGTCTTTCCACCCAGCTCTCAGACCGTTACTTTATCTCCATGAGGATTTGAAGGGTAAAAACCTGAGCCTTCACGAGCAATTCTGGTATGATTTATTTCCCACTGGTGTCAGTGGTCTGCTGTAACACGGTATGGATTTTGTTCTGAGTGAAAAAAAATTACAAGGAAATTTATTTGATCTTTTTTATGGCTGGAGAGGGATTGTATGGAAATGTTCATGGTACTAAGACTGAGAAAGATAGAAAAAGTGGTGGAGGTATATTATGTTTCCTGTGCAAAGCGGAGGGACATATTTGCTTGGCCGGGTCCATTCCTGTATCCCAACATCGTATGCTCATCATGACGTGGGGGGTTGGATGTAACACAATCTTGTACCGCAAGCAGTACGACAGAGTTTTGTCCATGGGTCAAGTTTTCGATGTCGAGGGTCAAAGGTCGAGGTCTTAGTGTATAGGATACTAAAGTGCTACGAGATGATTGCGTGCACAATAACTCGTGATTTGTTCATTAGATGTGGTTTCGAATTACACTACAGTTACTTAAGTATAAAGTACTAATCTTTGGAGGTTTGGGTCAAAGGTCAGGGTTATCTGCAGAGCTAAATGCAGGGGATCATTCATTATAAACACTCTTGCTATTGCACAGTAAAGATAGACCCTTATGTATAAGCGAGTAAGGTGTTCGTGCGCCTTTATTTTTCGAAAATGGTGTGCCGCTATGGGGGTGGTTGAACGTGACCCTGGGATAGATGGCTGGAGACCAGGGCCGAGGTAATGTTTTGTCCTCCCGGGACCTTAGTTTTATTGCCTGGTGACCTTTGGTTAGCGGGGATCCCCGCAAAGAGACGGACTAATGAACGGGGAAGGTGAAACGGAACGAGATGGGGGCTGATATCAGAGTGAGCCCTACCAACAGTGAGCCAAAGAAACGTGCCTTTCATTTACTTGGAACACCCCTAGTTTCCTCTCATTATTTCAACCTTTGTTCCTCAGAAGGGAAGATAATTAGGTTTGCCTCATGAAGTTTAGTACTAGGCACTTATTAGGGAAACCCTGGCGAAGCGGGAGCCCTGATGGGTTGGCTGTCAAGGTTAGTGAGAAATTTCATCAGTTACCGTGCGAGATGAGGGTGGTTAGAACGTAGCTGAAAGAAAAGGAACGGGGCAGGTGTAAGTGGAGCGTTACGGCTATGGTGCTGGACGGGATGGAATAGATTAAACAAAGCCAAAAATAACGGCCAGATCCGTAGATACCGCCTTGTAAATACAAACAGTATATTTCGATGTAAGAATGGGAAGTTGTAACAGTCGTAAATTGACAGCAGGCGCCTTGAAGTGTATGCTAGCGAGGGACGTTCGCTGTAAATACAGTGTGGCTGATAAGCTAGGCTAGGCAGGAGGATTTTTTTAAGAGCGGCGCCTTGATCATTAGTCATATTAGGCCAGTTCTGCTTCATGATCTAATGTGGTATCCACCTATGTCAAGTTGAAAGTTTGATCGTGACAAGAAGTGGCTGTTCCCCGTGTTGTTCCTGAGACATTAGAGGTTAAACTATATCACGCTGACACACTCTCACGTTCAACTTGAACTTAGAACGAGCGATCGCGCCCATCAACAACTTAGAAAGAACGAGCGATCGCGCCCATCAACGGACTCCGTGGTAGTGTTATGTAGTTAGGATTGCATGCCGTCCACTATATCCATATTCGTGGCTTGAGATGGTGGAAGGTTTAAACTGAACTGATTGGAATAGTTGGGTACCGGTGTTCTGGTAGAGGGAGATCTATGTGGACGTGTTCGTCTGACCTTCAGGAGTTGTTGAAGGTTCCTCTGAATTTATACAAGAGATGGGTGATGGTGGTCCCCAAGCGGTGCCTGATGCGATATGCCTGAACGCGATACGCAGTGCATGATGGCGATACGCATGCGAGGTGATATCGACGACAGATTAGCACAAATTTGTGAATTATTTTACTCCTCATTTATCTTCAGAGTTAAATTTCAGCCAGAAGCTAGTGTTACTATGAATTAGTAACGTGTACCCTTCATATTGGAATCACAAGAAATGGGCAAATGAATAAATTGTGAGCTGAAGTATCACTTGAATGTGTTACTTCGAAATACAGCGATGTAACAGTTTATTGATTAATTGATTCAGCTTCTGTTACTGTAACTTAAAAAAAAAATAATGGAGTCTGCACTCTTCGCATTGTTTGCGGAAGTGTACATCATAGTGGTTGACGTAAATATATAGATACGAGAGTATCTAGTAACTAGAGCCATCATGTTAGGCCCTTGAGCACTACTGTATAACCTGTGGTATGATGGCTTGATATTTTGGACCTGGCCCACAGGCATCAGTTTATAAGGGCCAGGTCACCACACTTAAGACTCATACCGTCGTGTTTCAAGGGTCTCCAGCGTCGTACTGTGCTCGTACCGTCGTGTTCAGGGTACTGCCGTTTTGCTAAAGGTGTGTGTTTGGGGACGCGATCATCACGAAGCTGGTAATGGGGGGAGGGGTATTTTGGCCACCGTCCAGTAATTAACCGGATGGTGTGTGAAGTAGCGGATTCGGGTTGACGGGAACACGACGGTCGGCCGTCAGGTATTTTTTGTGGCGGCATTGTTGTAAAGTTTGTTGGTGGGAGGAGGGGGGGTAAAGATGTGGATGTGTTGGAGTTGGCGGGAGATGGAAGGGTGGGGGATGGGGAGCCAGAGCCAGCGTCCGCCAGCTGTCACACGGTGTTGACATTTTGAAAAGAGAGAAAACGTTTTGTACCTGGGGTATTATTATCTCTGAAGGCAAGGGGTGTGGGAGTGGGAGATAAATTTCCTCTCAGGCTCTGTGATACGTTCATGCACATACCCTTTGATACTCTTTGTGTGTTTAGTGTGCATGTGCGTGTTTATGTTAACATGTGCCATGTGCTTGCATGACTGTAAGTATACGTTTGTGTATTGAAATTGCATATATATATATATATATATATATATATATATATATATATATATATATATATATATATATATATATATATGTGTGTGTGTGTGTGTAAGAATATTCTGCGATGTATTTATTAATCATTGGTTTTCCTCTATATAAATGTGATGTTTTTGCTTAGAAAATTATTTGCGAACTCGATAATTAAAGTGGGATTAGTTGACGTAATTACTTTGATATGGTGGTTTACAGTAATGGTTCGGGGAAGCTGGCAGGGCTGGCAGTTACCATAATAAGACACCAGTATAGAAAGTCGCTGTATTTACGGACGGACCTTCGTGTTGGTGGAATCACTGACCACACGCAACCAAGGAATGCTAAGTTCCTGCCATCCATCAGACGTTATGGCACCTTTAACTTAACCAGAGCCTTGAGTAACAAAGAATTGCATTTTGCGGCAAGGTTGCAAAGTTGGTAGAAAGGAGATGGTCATTAATTTCAAGCGCACCATCCGTTAGCATAACGGTGTCCAGGCTACGAGCGGCAACCCTGCTAGAATGAGTTTCTTGTTACCAATTTAAGTGACTTTACACATGGTAAGTCAATATCAACTGTAAGTGGAATAAGCTTCAAGATTCCGTAGAATTTGTAGGTGTCGTAAAGTAGTTTGGAAAACGAAAAACAAAAAGATAGCCGGGTGTGGCACGTTTAGCAAATTTGAACTCATAAGGTAGGTCTGTCGGACGAATAAGATGATCTGGAATTTGATGAGCATTACACTGAAACGTGTTGAATGTTGCAGAAGATATGATAAATAATGGAAACAGTTTGCACGAGCCCTTTAAGATACGCTTATCATAGCTTGCTGGCTGGTTACAAAAAAAAAAAATATTAAATGATTTCTTACGAGACTGCAAAGTGATGTTGGAAATCATCAAGGATAATTAGTAAATTTCCAGTTTTAAATTAGCTCAGGTTAGGGAAGGACTAGCTAACCCAAGCCGTACCATATTACCAAACATGTCTTGATGGTATGAATCGCTTTACTTAAACGTGTCCTCTTGAAGCCTAATGTTTACTTTGGTTACGTCAGTTGTAAGTGCAATTGTGGTACAGGATGATTATAATTCAGTGTCAGTTGAAATCTCAAAGCCATCCGGAATCATCCACTCTTGAAAGAGGGACTTGTTATGTATTTGTGCGTGAGTGTGAATGTTTGTGGTCGAGCTTGCATTTTTGTATGAATTAGTATGTTCGTGTGTGCGTGCGTAACTGGGTGCTTGCTTGCTGGGAGAAGGCAGAGGATGGAGTGGCAGGGGGGGAAGCGTTGTTGCAGTTGGGAGGGTGGGGGGTTATGGGGGGCGAAGGATGTCCGCTGTGTACACGCATGTGAGAACATGGAGGCGGGGGAGGTTGTCAGTGTTGTCCTCTCTGGTGCATTTAACACACCGTAGTGAAGTTTCTCCCTCAAGAACAGCGAAATATTTTTAGCATCATGAGTTATATTTTCAACGGCTTGGAGAGATTTGTATCTGTAACGGCTGCATTTGCTGGTGACCCACAAAACTGTTTGGCTCCGCAGAACGTTGGAAGCATCGACTTGAAGGGTGGGCAGTTTAGACTGAGGGCCTGTCGGCCACCATTGTTCCCTGCGTGTGAAGGTATACGCTTGGTTTACCTCCTGTGATGGACCAGAGGGCTTCGTGTTATAAGAAAGATGAGGATATAGAGTAATAATAGGGTAATTAATGCCTCTGGGAGTGTTTATGGATCTGATGATAAGGCTCTGTCCGGAACTGATGATGGGGTTGGTAGCACGGCGGGTGACAGACGCCAGCCCACCCACGCTCTCATGTTGCCGCCTCCCTCCACCTCCACTCCACTGCACGCACGACCGCCCGCCACCGCCATCCTCCTCCACTCCCTCTCTCTTCTCCACACTTCGGTTCTTACTAACTTGTTCCTCTACTTAATATTGTTTTCAGCTTATTCATACCTTTTATTGTGCCTATCCTTTGTTGTTATCTACTTCGTTCACCAAGTCTCCTCATCTCTCCACCTTCACTTCCACCCACACACTCGCCTCCGCTCCTCTCTTTCAGAGCTCCCCCTCCCACTCATCCACACTCACAGCACTACCTTCCTCCTCCCCTACCGTTCTTCCGGGACAGCATCTTCCACAGTTTTTAAAGATAACGTAGCATTTGCCGTGTGTGTTACCAACCTTAAGCAAAGGCGGGATGGGATTTCTTTCCGTATAATTCTTGTAACATATCTCGCATTGTTCAGCTCTAAGGGTCGACTGTGGGACCTGGGGTTGGCTGGATTACCGGAGGCTGTGCTGGGTAGGTCAAGGGGACAGTATAGCTTTAATGTCCCGGCTCCGTGCGGCGGTTACCCTGCCCGCCCGGGACCAGTCTGGCCTACTGACCCTCTCCCAGCCACGCCACCGACACCCTAGTCGTATTGCCCGCTCAGCCATACACACTACACTACCACTACCACCACCACCACCACCACCATTGCTACTTGTAAATGTCACGTACGCTAGTACTGCCATATTCTGTGGGTCTTGTGTACTTAATACCTCTATCGTACTGTATGCACTATTATCACTATCAACTCTGCATCATCACTACCACTGTACCCTCAACATCACTCGTACCATTAAGCCTCTATATCATCGCTAACACTATAGCTTCAATCCGCAGGTTGAAGTTGTCAGCTTGGATCCGGAAATATAAAACTTATTAAATCATGACCTTGATCTCGCGTAAGGCCTTTCTTCGTTAGTTTCCGTCAGGTGTTCGATCTTAATCCAATGAGTATTCGATAGGGAATCTCTTACCCAATTGGATAATTTTCACTGATTGGACACCAGGTTTCGTGATTGTGAATCGAGTTTGATTTTATTGGTCTCTAAAGCTCCGAGAGTGTGAGGATGGTAAGCGTATGCGAGTTTGCCGAAAACATTATCGTTTTAATCCTATTTCCCTTTTGGTCTTGTGGTCTTATTTCGGGTACTCTCACTCTGGGGGACTGGCTGTCAGGAACCATATGTTATGTAGGACAAATGACGGATGATGCATATCAGTATCTCATCACGCTGGGTCATCGTATTTTACCATTGTGGGTTACCCATAAACTTAAATAAGGAAAATTGTCTTATGCCTTTAATTTGTTTTTCGTTAGATTTTTTTTATCTTTGTATTCAAATCAGAAATTACTTCACCTTTTTAATGTTTGAAATTTGTGGCAAGGTGCTGGCGCGATGACGTATTTTCTTATTTTAACAATGAATTTGAAACATGGCATGAGGAAGGTTAAGTTGCCCTGTTCAGAATGTCAGTATTTTAAGGTTGTATACGCGCCACTACCACTACCACCCACACTCCTGTACCACTGCAACTTCCATCACCACTACTACCACACCAATGCCACTTCCATTCCCATCAGCACTACTACACCGCTACCGCTTCCACCACTATCACTTCGGCCACCGCTAACCACCACTACACCAGTACCACTTCCTGCACCGCCACCGCTGCTATTACACCACTACCACTACACCAGTACCACTTCCTGCACCGCCACAGTTACTATTACACCACTACCACTCCCACCAACACCTTCACTGCCGCCACCACTACACCACTACCCCTTCAACTACTGCTTCACCATTACGGATATACCATCGTCATCTTAAATTAGAGAGTTACTATATACCCTAGGGCCTGGGGCGCCACTCCAGGCCTGCCTCTTGTGACACTCAACCTCCGCACTCAGGCTCTGACACTGGTGAATACATCCTTCTTGTGCTGTGCACACTCATGTATCCCCCCTCCTCTCTCTCTCTCTCTCTCTCTCTCTCTCTCTCTCTCTCTCTCTCTCTCTCTCTCTCTCTCTCTCTCTCTCTCTCTCTCTCTCTCTCTCACACACACACACACACACACACACACACACATACAACACACACACACACACACTAGTACTCCGACCTTGTACAGTACAAATAGATAACTAAGCACACATGCATACACATAGTGCTCATGCACACAGATCTACTCATACAGTGCTCATGCACATATACACAGCAGATGATTACACAAATATACTCGCACTGAGCATGCACACCCAAATACTCCCACAGAACTTATACAGATATACACACAGTACACATGCACACGAATATAACCAACTGCGCATGTACGTATATACACACAGTGCACACAAACACACATACATACTGCACGTCTACACGTAAACGGTGTACGTGAACACAAATATAAAAGGTGTTTGTACTTACTGAAATATACACACACTGCACATGCATACATTATTGTAAACATCCCCTGAACTCCAGCTTCCCACATTGGCATCTGACATTTACTGGCTTAGTTGATAACAGGACATGGAAAGGGTGGGGGGGAGGCTGGAGCATTGATGTCAGGAGAATGATGGCAGGAGCATTGATGTCAGGAGGGTGGGTAGCAGAAGCATTGACGTCAGGAGGGTGGGTGTCAGGAGCATTAAGGCCACGAGAGCGGGGGCTGCATAGGCGAGAGGAGGAGGGGTGAGGTTTCAACAGCATGGGTGTCAGGTGGTTGGGAAGAAAAGGACATGGGTGGCACAGTGGGGAGGGGAAGGGGGACGCTGGAGCGTAGAGTTGATCCTGGCCTGGACCGTTGCCATCCATCATACCATCGATTTTTATCCCAGTGGCTGCCTTGCTTCCTATTGCTGGAAGGCTAGAAGCTGCTGGAGGGTCAAGTGCTACTGGAAGGCTAGGTGCTGTTGGAAAACTAGATGCTGCTAGAAGGCTAAGCTTAAGCTGTTGGCAGACTAGGAGCTGCTGGAAGGCCAGGTGCTGCTGGAAACCCAGGCTCTGCTGGGCCTAGTGTATCAGAGGGCTTCCTGCAGTGTGCCCAGTCCATTTCCTGGGTTGATTTTATCTTACAGGTCTACGTGACTTCATATGGTGATCCCATGAGGCTACGTGACTTGTTGTACTCCTCTCATAGTGCTACATGACATTATAGTTTGATCCATAAGGCTGCCTGACTTCATGTTCTGATCCTTTGGGATAAATGACTTCATATTTTGATCTCATAGGGCATTGTGACTTCATAATTTGATCCACTGGACTGCATGACTTCATACTTTGATCTCAGAGCTACGTGACCATATATTTTGGGCTACATACTTTTCCAACTTGCTGATAATGAAAGGGACGTCTCTCGGAGGCTGTAGATTAGGGGTCCTTGGTTATCTCATAGGTCAGAGGTCACAGACGATCTTGGTTTATAAGTCTTAGGTCAAAGAATCCTCGTAGTTCAGAGGTCAAAGGTCGCAGACGCTCGTAGTTCAGAGGTCGTAATGTCAGAAGACGTTCGTAGTTCAAAGGTCAAAGACAATGGTAGTACAGATGTCAAAGGTCAGACACGCTGATAGTTTAGTGGTTATAGGTGGAGTCGAGGTCAAGGACTCTGGCGGCCCTCCCGGGAGACGGCAGATGGTGTTGACCTGTCCTGTGGCCTCGTGGTAATTAACGAGGAGGGAATTATTGCCACTAATTAGTGTTATGTTTTGCTGAGTGTGGGTTGTTTGGTTAACGTCTACACCCACACCCCAACGTGTTTACCAACACACACACACACACACACACACACACACACACACACACACACACTTTGTATTCATGTGTGCGTATACTTGTGACATTCCTTTTATATGTATATTTTCATGTATTTATGACACTGCTGTTTGGGCCTGCAGTGCCTTGAGTGTGTGTGTGTGTGTGTGTGTGTGTGTGTGTGTGTGTGTGCGTGTCCTTGACTGAGGCATTGTTGTGTGTTTCGTAGCCACCATCTCCTGAGGTTATCAGGAAAACAGTCCTTTTACAGCCCCAAAGAGCAGGGTCTCCGTCGTTCATATGGTTGTAAATGGCAAATAAAACCGGGTTTGTTTTCTTGTCAGGATGTACACCGAAATCCGGATACCAAAAACACACCTCAACTCTCCGAAATCCGGATACCGAAACCAACTCCGAAATCCGGAATACGGATACCGAAATCATCCATCAAGATCCGGAATTTCGATACCAAAAACACCTTTGATGCTGGATATTCCGGCAGGCAGAAAATCATTGTTCAGTTGCCGAGTTAAAAGTTAAGGTTAATTATTACCGACTTTGGGGTTTGCAGGCGATTGAACATTTTTCATAATGCTCTTGGTTGGTTTGATCCATGTAGCCGTGTTTATGAATCAGAAATGGCTGACCCAGTCATTGTTCACATTTTCCTGTGTTCAGAATGGAGTGAGAATGGGATATATATATATATATATATATATATATATGAGAGAGCTTGGGAAGTGAGTCAGTTGTTGTTCGCTGATGATACAGCGCTGGTGGCGGATTCATGTGAGAAACTGCAGAAGCTGGTGACGGAGTTTGGTAAAGTGTGTGGAAGAAGAAAGTTAAGAGTAAATGTCAATAAGAGCAAGGTTATTAGGTACAGTAGGGTTGAGGGTCAAGTCAATTGGGAGGTGAGTTTGAATGGTGAGAGGCTGGAGGAAGTGAAGTGTTTTAGATATCTGGGAGTGGATCTGTCAGCGGATGGAACCATGGAAGCGGAAGTGGATCATAGGGTGGGGGAGGGGGCGAAAATTTTGGGAGCCTTGAAAAATGTGTGGAAGTCGAGAACATTATCCCGGAAAGCAAAAATGGGTATGTTTGAAGGAATAGTAGTTCCAACAATGTTGTATGGTTGCGAGGCGTGGGCTATGGATAGAGTTGTGCGTAGGAGGATGGATGTGCTGGAAATGAGATGTTTGAGGACAATGTGTGGTGTGAGGTGGTTTGATCGAGTAAGTAACGTAAGGGTAAGAGAGATGTGTGGAAATAAAAAGAGCGTGGTTGAGAGAGCAGAAGAGGGTGTTTTGAAGTGGTTTGGGCACATGGAGAGAATGAGTGAGGAAAGATTGACCAAGAGGATATATGTGTCGGAGGTGGAGGGAACGAGGAGAAGAGGGAGACCAAATTGGAGGTGGAAAGATGGAGTGAAAAGGATTTTGTGTGATCGGGGCCTGAACATGCAGGAGGGTGAAAGGAGGGCAAGGAATAGAGTGAATTGGAGCGATGTGGTATACAGGGGTTGACGTGCTGTCAGTGGATTGAATCAAGGCATGTGAAGCGTCTGGGGTAAACCATGGAAAGCTGTGTAGGTATGAATATTTGCGTGTGTGGACGTGTGTATGTACATGTGTATGGGGGGGGGGGGGGTTGGGCCATTTCTTTCGTCTGTTTCCTTGCGCTACCTCGCAAACGCGGGAGACAGCGACAAAGTATAAAAAAAAAAAATATATATATATATATATATATATATATATATATATATATATATATATATATCCTGTGGTACGACCTTTAGGTATGATTGGACTGGCCTTTGACCTAGTCCTTAAGCGTCAGGTCAAAGGATATGGCTGTTATACCTTAGGCGAACTGTCGCTCTCAAGGGGTCGTGGCATCATGTTCAGTGGTCGTACCCTCGTGCTCAGGGCTCGTACCTTCGTACTCAGGGCTCGTACCTTCGTACTCAGGGCTCGTACCTTCGTACTCAGGGCTCGTACCTTCGTACTCAGGGGTCCTACCTTCGTACTCAGGGGTCATACCTTCGTACTCAGGGGTCATACCTTCGTACTCAGGGCTCCTACCTTCGTACTCAGGGGTCATACCTTCGTGCTCAAGGGGTTAATTTCATAGTCTCACGAGCCGCGCGCGAGTAAGCGATTCCTGGAAATGTGACATTCGGGCGTCACGAGCGTCAAGAAGCATGGGAGAAGTGAGCTGGTGAGGAGAAAGTGGGGCCCCTCATTTGGTGCCTGAGGTTCACGCACCCCCAGGGGAAGCCATTATGGCCCGAAACTCAGACTGGATTTGCAAGTCTTGGGATTTCATACTCCGCGTTTCACTACCGTACGTGGGAGGGAGTTCTACTTTCGTGGGAAGAGTTTCCTCCCCACCTCTCCTCCCCTACGCTGCTGTACTGGGGTAGTGTAGTGTACCTGGGAGGAGGGGAAACTTGTACCCCAGTGTAAACTGTCGTGGGTGAGTGAGTGACTGATGGATGGACTAAGGTGGGTGGGTTGACTCTGGTAGATTCAGGAGTGGGAGGGATCGTCGCAGCCTCCACTGGGGTTCCCTTGGTTGTATAGGACATGGGTCGCGCCGCCATCACCTCACCTTATTCTGTCTCCTTGTATTCCTATGGTCACATGACCTCCTCTTCCCCATCCCATATTGTTCACTTAACCACCTCCCTCCCTCCCTCCACGTATTGTTCATTTCGCCACGTCCCTCCCTTTCCATGTTGTTCACTTGACCGTCTTCCCTCCCCTGCCGCTCTGAAGAGCATCACGTCCAACCCCTCCATAATCTTGCCACAGGTTCCCCCATTCTGTACCACACCAGCACCACTGCTGATGGTGCTGGCTTCCCTCCGCAGACGGGTTTCCCTCATCATCCTTTGACCCTTGATGTCCTTCACTCTCTCAGGTTTTTCCCTTTACAGCTTTTTTTTTCTGTCGATATAGTAATATTTATATATATATATGACATGGAATTTTGATATAGTGACGTTTCTTTGTGAATAGGAAAATGGAGTCATTTTCGTATGGATGTCTTCAAGGTTATAATGCTGGCCCGGGTGTGTTTGAAGAATTACGTGATTAATATAATGACGAAAGTAAGATAGTGTTTCAAGGAAGATTAAAAGCTCTATGGTGAGGTAAGGTCATCAGAAACTCCCGAGGTAAATGGGTTCGAAGTTGTGACCTCCACATTGGGCCACAAGATTACCTGCCTGGCTTGGACGATTTATGTTTCATTATTATCGGGTTCAGAAATCGTCCCGTCCCCGCCTCAGGTCTTCCCGTCCTGCCACAGGTCTTCCTGTGCCTGGTGGAGGTGCACTTCAGCTACGTCCTCCTAGACATTTTACAGAGTGTGATCGCTGCTCATCCTTTCTGGGTCAGGCTCGGTACGTTGCCTCTGGCCCGTCAAGAGTTCACGAAGTTTTACACCTCCCATCCTGTCTCCCGTCAGCTTCCTCGGCTCTTGGCTGTAATCTTTGTGAGTGACCTCACCTTTCCGTCCAGCGTGTGACAGTGAGGCCAAGTCTTGCAGGGTTATAGCATTGGGAACGGCCATCTTGTTGGTTCTCGTTCGCTCACACTGCTCTCCTAGTCTCTTTCTCTCTGACTTCTCCATCATCTTGACCATCCTCTCGTGGCCCAACATTCTTTATTCATCTGCTCCTCTCCACGTACTCCTTTCCTTTCGTTTCCTCCTTGGTGACCCCTAACCTTCTGCCTCCTTTTATTTTTCTTGGTTCTTCCTCTTTGCTGCCTCCACATTAGATCTTATGCGTTTGTAAGACGTTCAACACTCTCTTCTGCATACTTTTCGTTTTTATTTCTCAACCCTTTGGTGGTGCCAATTTTCCCCACGCTCCTCACGGCAGCCACCATCACTGGATCATTGACCTCAGAGAGAGAGAGAGAGAGAGAGAGAGAGAGAGAGAGAGAGAGAGAGAGAGAGAGAGAGAGAGAGGTTTGCCATGAAGTTGTACTAGCACATAAAAAGAGATTTGCCTGCTTATGTGCTTCTTGATTGTTTTTTCCGTGTTCACCTGGCTTGTCTGTTTCCTTTTTTGCGTATTTTTCTGTGTATTTGTATGTATCTTCGCACGGGTATAGTTCATGAGCATTGTGTTTGCGTGTAGCATATCCCTGTAAGGAATATATTAAGTAAATCTTGTCCGTCACAGTCAGTTACCGCAACCTCCCAGCGTCTGAGCCAGGTTCCTGCCTCGCGATATAACCTTTTCCCTGTTGGGTTTGTTATCCAGTGAGACAATACATTGTAAACCAAAGACTCGTACGGTGATATTGTTTCGCCCGTGGCAGCGTGTGGGAAGTCTTCACCCTCGTTGACCCAGTTGAACGGCACCGTCTTTGACCAGACCCATAAGGGCCAGGAGCCCAGGCCATTACACCGAAGGCTCGTATCTTCGTGCTCTAGGATCGTACCATCTTGCCATAGGATTGTACCGTCGTGCCATAGGATCGGACCGTCGTGCCATAGGATCGCACCTTCGTGCTGTAGGGTCTACGCTGCTCGTGTAGGCACCGTCATATCGATCACTACGCTGTTCTTGCCCACCCTGCAATGACGTATATAGTTGTCTCACCACGGGACATAGGGTTGGAGGGGAGGGGACGTCAGTCGTTTGCGTCACGTGTGAGAGAGAGAAGGGAAGGTAAACAGGTTGTAGCGGGTGGGGGGTTTTAGGGGGGTAGGGACGCAAGGCCCAGTGTATGTGGGTCAGGGTGGTGCTTTGTATACCTGGGGGCTTACCATGCCTATTACATGCTGGCCCCAGGGATGTGCGCAGTGTGGTGGTGTGGTGAGGCGGTTTGTTAGGAATGTCTGATAGATGTAGTTAATTAGTGGATTACCTGGAGTGGTTGATGGTTAGGAGTTAAGTGTAGTAGTCGTGGTGATTGTCTACACCTGCGGGCGGGTGAGGCTGGGTAGGTAAGCGACATGAATCAGCCCACAGTCTCACAGTAGCTCTTGAGCCACATCCACTGGTCCCTTTTCTTTTTATCCATAACGGGTAATGAAACCGTCTTGTATCTCCGACAGACACAGCCAGTGTAAGTACAGTGGGAGGGACGGGCCTTTTTTGGCTTGGGACAGAAATCTCCACAATGGAGGAGACGGGACGACGCGAAGCAGATAATGAGAAATTTTCTACTCGGGTGGCGCATGTGGTCTCCCCTCGACGCAGCTGTTAAGGTTGTGCTGTCCTTGCTGTACCCCCCTTCTCCGCTCCCAGCCACCCGCCCGCATCTCTTTGACACAGCAAGGGGTCCCCCTCCCCCTGCACTGTGTGTGACTGTATTGTTAGAATTGCATTTCGTGGGTTAGGAAAGGGGTGTATTTGGCGTGAAGGGTGTTTATGAGCGTTGTAGAGGGTGTAGATCTTGTATTTTATCCTCTGTAAACATATATTTGTGGACGAACCACCTCAGTCTTTGCGTCTGTTTGTGCTCAGGTTTATGACACAAAGACACATATACACTCTGAAGAGGGACAGTCGGTCGGGCGGTGATTGTTGTATCAGCGATGTGTGGTAAGTTGTCCGCTCTTGGCCAGCCTCGCGCGCCGGTAGCTTGATTCGGCTGTAACTTTGTTGTTTTTGTTCCCAGAGCATGACGCTGCGATCCTTGAGCACGTTGGTACACCCCTTTGGTGTGACGACCTGGCTTTTGACCCAACCCATGAAGGCGCCGGTGGTCTGAGGATTCGTATCTTCTTGCTCAGGGATCGTAGCAGCAAATGCTCCTCCGTACACGGTTTGAGCTGTACACACCCTACGGTTATGGAGGATAAAGATTACTGTGAGGTGTACAGTATACGAACAATGCAAAGTTACTCCTCAGCAGCACATGTAGATCTGGCACCAGCGGTTGCTGTATACCAACAACTTCAGTAGCGCTAATGGTTGTTGTATCCCAACCAGCACCTGTAGAAATAGCGTCAATAGTTGTATCCCCAGCACCACATGTAGAAAGGGAGCACCAACGCTTGTATCCCTAGCTACATTGGTAGAAAGGGAACGCCAACAGTTATGCCCCAAACGGCACCAGTAAAAAGGGGAGAGGCAACAGTTGCTGTATCGCCAACAATGACTATAGAAGTGACTACAATATGTGCTGTATCACCAGTAGCAAGGGAAGACCAGCAGTTGTAACTGTCAACAGCGTTGCCTTACATTGTAACTCCTGTTTCACAACGCTGTTCCAGTAAGATACATGAGTAAACACGAAGATGGGAATAGTAGGGCTTTTGGCAGGATTCTGTGGATGGCAGGAAGCCTAGAAAGGCTGCGATTCTATGGCGATGAGGCAATCAAGGATTTTATGGCAAAGCCTAGACGTGTGGCAACTCGACACAGGTGGTGTGAAGAGCGACCCGCCTCCCCGTTCCTTCCAGCTGTAACCCTTGATTTTTTTATGTCTTTTAGAGAAATTTATGGTTAAATGCGTCGTTATGTTGAAGGGACGGAGAGAGGCCGATAATGTGGCGAATGTTTGTGTGTTTGTATGTTATATATGTGCACAGATGTCGATAATGTTTGCCTGCGCTTTTTTGTTCGTTGTCGTTGCTTGTGGGTGTGTGTGTGCCCCAGCGCGTTTGAATTTTGTAAGTTTGTACCTGTATGTGTGTGTGTGTGTGTGTGTTAGGGAGAGGTAGAGACAGCTGAGGTCGGCGACACGGAGAGAGGTTAGGAGAGGAAGAAGAGTATATTGTTTGCTTCGTAGCCGTCCCTCCTCCTTTGTGATAGAGTATTTCAGAAATCAATATTGACTTTCTCTTGGAGGTGACTGCCTTTATGGGCCGGACTGACTGCTCCATTTTGCCGGCTCAAGCGTTCAAACAACACACACACACACACACACACACACACACACCAGATGTCTGGGACCATGTTTGCCTTGGTTGATGAACCTTATTATAGGATTCTCTCATCTCTAGCCTCACCATTGTGGCGTTAGGCTAAGATATTGGTGTGTGATGGTGACAGGAGTTTCCCTCAACGGGACTACCGATATTTATACCAGATACACCCCCCTTATTATCATAGGCTTGTTATTTTCATGTTACGCTGGTGGAAGTGTGTTAGCTCGACACACTTCTGCAGTTGGAAGCCTGACAGCAGCAGGTGATACAACAGATGTCCCGCAAATGTGTCACAGTATACGAGAGCGGAACACCTGGTGGGAGGCCTGGGTAGCATAGCCAGTTGGGCGACGTGTAACAAGCGTTACAAAGGCGGAGTACAGCTTCCCGGACGCCAGTGCGAGAGATGGCGACCTTTTAACGATTCGTCGCGGTGCTTTGGGATGTGTTCATTGAGCAGAGCGAATGATTGGAATGTTTGTAGTGGCCTGAATAGGACCGTCAGCGGATAGTAGCGAGAGTTTACTGTGTAGCGTGTATTTAACGCACCAAGTAACTGAAATGGTGAGCACTTGGACGGTATCGGATTAGTTAACGAATTGTTTACAGTTTTGGAACTGAATTGTAGATGAATAAGAAATCTGGAGCAAAATACAAGGCCGACGATTCAATGTGTTCCTTCTACGTAATTCAGCTGATCGTCAGTACATGAGTGTGAGTAGTAGGAATGACATCAGTTCTGGAGAGAACAGAAAAATATACGTAGAGCAGCTGTAAAGTAGTTGTCAGTGTTGTCAAAGGTAGCGATATGTGCTCAATGAGCCTTTCATAAGTCAAAATTGAGATATTATCCCAATACCTGAAGGAGTTAGCCATTTCCCAAGTGCTTTCTCAAAACGAAGAATTCAATTATCGCAGGAAGGGGCCGTAAGGGAACGTTTTGTTGCTTATTTGCTTCCCAAATCGTGTCAAGGATGTGTGGGGGAAGGGAGACGCTGGCAACAGCCGTTACTAGAGCGTATTCTGATTTTATTCGTAGCTGGGGATATACAGGGCCTGATGATAATGTATCACGTCTGTTTATCAGTGTGTGTGTGTGTGTGTGTGAGTGAGTACCATGTAGTTTCTGTCGCTACCCAAGAATGGTCAGGGCAGTCGTTCACCTCAACCATGTTTGAACATAACGATTCCAAGACATGATCACGAAACTGTGTTGATCATCTGTGAATTTCAGGCCCTCTCTCGTCTTATGAAAAAAAGAAAAGAAAAAGAATGCCCTTTTGTTGCAAGTGGACAAGAGAGCGACCACCTTCACAGTGTGGCGACAGCTGAGCAAGAGTGTGAGGGTCTCATTCCCATGCAGCGGCGACGTTACGCTCAGTGTTTGCAGCGCCACCGACGTCACTAGTGTTGCCAATTCTGGAAACAAATGATAGGCCCATTGCCTGACTTGTCCTCGTATATATTTATCGTATACGAGACGGCCATGATTAGGGTATTCATTTCCCGTACCATTTTAGCTACCATAAAAAGGAAAAGACTGGCAAACATTGTAGTGTATAGTTTGATTCTCTGGGAGCCATTTGACGCTTGGTTATTTGCATGGGAAAGCAGCGAAGTCAGTGACAGGCTGTTAGACAATCAGGGGAGAAGGAAGCAATCTATAGGCGTGTTTGTGTTGGTTAGGTAAATGTTTATTGGAAATTCACTCCAACCAAACGCACAGTGAAGATAGGCAATGGCAAAGCGATGTCTTTTTCTGTCATGTAGGGAACAGGATAACCCCTTGAGCACGACTGTTGAGTATGGTTGGTGAGACCTGTGACTTGACCGTTAAGGGTCAGGTCAAAGGTCACGTCATCATACTTAAGGATCATACTGTCGGTCCCATAGAATGAGGGACCTTGACATACTGGCGTCTGTCTCCCGAAAACCAAATATGGTCATTGTACTGGCCATTGTCAACAGTGCCTTCGAGTACACGGATCATATGTTTAGAGAAATATTTAAAGAATATAATTCACGGAAATTAACGTGTACATTACCACAATGGTGACCTTATCTAAGGAGATAAGTGTTAGAGAGGACCCAAGGAGACGCAACAAACGTTGTCCCCTATACAAATTGAGACCTATATATATAAATATATATATATATATATATATATATATATATATATATATATATATATATATATATATATATATATATGTGTGTGTGTGTGTGTGTGTGTGTGAAGTGAGGAACGTATGTAGGGGACACAGCAGATTACTAACATCCAGAAAGTATGTGAATCCCAGCGAATATAGAATACCCTCCCCTTCTACACAGGTAGATAATCACACAGGCTCGCTCGTGATTTATTGCTTCACGTCGCTGACCGTGATTTACACACTGCCCCGCCCGGATTCGAATGCAAGGGCGCGGCAGTCGGCCAGCAAGCCAATCCCAGCGATTCAACCTTCCCTTGGGGCTGAACGATATATATATATATATATATATATATATATTCCTTAGGGATAGGGGAGAAAGAATACTTCCCACTTATTCCCTGCGTGTCGTAGAAGGCGACTAAAAGGGGAGGGAGCGGGGGGCTGGAAATCCTCCCCTCTCTCTTTTTTTTTTTTAATTTTCCAAAAGAAGGAACAGAGAATTGGGCCAGGTGAGGGTATTCCCTCAAAGGCCCAGTCCTCTGTTCTTAACGCTACCTCGCTAATGCGGGAAATGGCGAATAGTTTGAAAGATATATATATATATATATATATATATATATATATATATATATATATATATATATGTGTGTGTGTGTGTGTGGCTTAGATGGGATGTGCGTGTTAACATATGAGTAATGACGTTTTGCATAAACAAAGTTAAGACGGAAAACACAAGTGTAAAAACTTTATTCCCGTAACACAAATGATAACTCTCTCTCTCTCTCTCTCTCTCTCTCTCTCTCTCTCTCTCTCTCTCTCTCTCTCTCTCTCTCTATCTATCTATCTATCTATCTATCACCGGATCTGGCTCCCCTCGACGAAATACCCCATCATCTATGCAGAGCTGCTAAAGTACTGGCTAGTAACGCAGTGACACGCACCAGTGTATTTGAATACGGTGGAGCGGCTGCGGTCCTGCGTTAAACCGGTTAACTGTGGTGGTCCCCCTCCACGCAGCAGCAACCTTGCTTTGGCGATATATGGACACTGAGCGGCGGTATACAAGTGGGTGTGCGGTGATATGCGAGCTAGTACGAGATAGCATGAGGCCAAGGTAGCTGCGCGCCAGGGATAACATTTATGGTCCAAGACGGCCCGTTGGCGGTACTGCTGCCGCGGTAATTACTGTTCGTCGCACGCCAACCTCTTTTATCACACAGACACGCGCCAGAAACCAACTGAAGGTGGACGCCCATATCATTGCAATAGTTGGAATACCTGTTCTCAGATTCGTTTCCATGTATAATCATAAACATCACATTGATTTTCTTAATGTCTGCTTAGAATTTGACCACCGAGTACAACGGTGCTACCCTAGAGCACGACGGTACGGCCCATTAGGACATGGTCTTTAACCTTTGTTATATTTAAGGCACATCACCACATAGGTGTCATGTTCCTGCAGGGGCGAGACGCTGGGTCCAGCCCCCGAGCACCACACTATCCTGCTGCTGGGGGGGGGGGGGGGGGGGGGGGGGGGGGGGGGCATTTCTCACCACCAGCAGATTGTTGGTGAGGCTGGACAAGGCAATACTGGCATGTAGTAATTTCCTGAACAACATACTTGACTGCATTCGACCGGTAAACGCAACAGATTGCTCCTCTTTGTCTTCGTGTATGGTTGTATGTCAGAATGTTGTGCACATGTGTTTGTTAGTCTGTATAAACGTTTGTAGACTTGTTATATACGTTTCAGTGAATGTGCGAATTTGTCTCCGGCTGTGGCGGGCAGTAACCATCATCTGGTCCCGGCAGTCGACGGTTTTGCAGTAATGCCACCTCTAAGTTATCCCTGTACACACACCGCCCCTCCATTCCCGGTCTCTTCCACGGTTCTAATTGCCTCGTATATCTCCGGTGATGAAACTATTAAGGCTACAGGCTTTTTTTTTTTAGTTATATTTTTATTTTTAAGTTAAAACAGTAAATAGTTGAGACTTTTTTGTGCAGCATATATCGGCAAGGAGTTTTGTGAATATCGATAAAGATTTTAGCGAAGGTTTATCTTCGTAATGAAAGTCATGGGTTTGTTGCGTGTTCTCTTGTTTCGCTGAAATGCAGGGTTAACTTCCTTAGTATTGTCAAAAATCCAGTGAAGGGAGTGGGAACAGAGAAAGAAATAATGATATGCCATAACTGAAAAGACATTTTGCCTTACCTAACATCTTTGAAAAACTCATCACTTGTTCTCCCGTCGGATAGGGTAAGATCGATTTATCGTAGGTGTTCAAGCTTTTGCATCATAATATTTTAGTATTAGTTTTGTATTATATAAGCCTCGCCCGAGAAACATAGTTTCTTCTTGGAAGTTGACCTAAATCTGGCTATTATTAGATTTGGAAGTTTTCTTTGGCCTTGGGTGGTCAGAGGGTAAGCATGAATTATTGTACTGTAATTCCTGGTGGCAGAAAACTAAATATGAATTGTAAGGGTTACGTAATATGTGGTGAAAATGCGAAGTACGGTGATGATAATGAAGAACAGTAAAGCGTGTCATAGTCGAATGGAGTGGAGAATACATGGTTCAGGCAGGTACCGGAAGTGGACTGAATGGAGTGGGTGAAGTAGTCCTTCACTGCGGGCAGCACGTCGCCAAAAATACCTCCATTGTGAACCTCCACTTTACATGGCGGGGCTGGAACGAGAGGTTTGTTTTGTGAAGGGCTTCAGCCAGGCCTTATCTGCATCTTACTGCTATCGTCTGTGCTTCCACTTCTGTATACGGCTATCGTCCCCGTTGTGGCTGTGTGTGTTCAGCTGTCGTCCGCACTGTTGCCTTTGTACTGCTGTTGTGCTCAGCTATGGCTCTGCATGAGTGTTAGGATGTCAGGGTGTGTGTATGGGTGTTGCGGGCGGCCATCATTGTTGCCAACGTTGTGGAGGACTCCCGCCGGCGATCTAGAAGACTTCATGGTACGTGTGAGGTAACTGTAGGGAGGGAGGGTGAGGTTCCTGTCAGGA